>NW_024404436.1:405034-625089 GCF_905171775.1 Rana temporaria
ACGCTGTGTTGTGTGCAGAGGGACCCCTGGCATTCTGCACTGTGGTGGAAGATTTCTCAGACATTTAGGGATCTATTATAAAACAAATTGTAGAATGAATGTGACACGCGTTCCTCCAATCATGACAAATATTGGATCATCGGCTCCATCTAGTGGCAAAAATCTGCCCCTGTGGTTTTAATACCGACCATTGATGTAAAACAGAAAATACCACATTTGGCCATTAGATGGCGCTAAGTAGCATAGAAATTATCTCCATCTAGTGGCCAAATGTAATTATTTCCATTTTAAATGAATGGAAACCGTTCGACCAGCACAGCAAATATCCTAATAACATTCATCTTTCCCCCATTCACACAGAAGGAATGTACATGGACTTTCCCCGGGGAATTGCTATGCACATATTTTATGAATAGACCCCTAATGTCAGGAGACGTTTATATAAAGATGGTAAGTATGGAGCAGATAAATGAATAGACCTCCTAGCAATGTTATTACCAGGCTGCAGCTAGGGGGAGCTCTAATGTGTGAGCACAGCAGAGTGATCCCATCTAGCTCACATTAATCCTTTTTACTGTCGGATGTTTTTTCACATTTTGGGCCTGAAGATTAGATAAAACCCCCAAACATATATTATCTGATAGCAGAGGCCCTGGAGAATAAAATGGTGGTGATTGTTAAGGTGTTCCTCGTACACAAACTTCCCCTTAATATCCGGGTTTATTTTCTCCTTTTCCCCCATTTTCTATGGTGTGATCTTTTCTACAATACTTTGTTATAATAATGGAACACGTTGTGTATTGTATTGTACGACTCCGCCTCCACATTCCAGACAAGTAATTTTCCTGACCAATGGCATTTCTACCTTTTTACTATTTCCTGATTCTATGACTGTAGTCTGTTTAAAAGTAAAAATTATAATAAAAAAATGTATTGAAGAGAAAAAAAAGTTGTGTGTGTCGGTGGAAGGAGAAGAATTGCTGGTGGTGTTGTCACCTGTCACAGCCGTCACACCTGGTTTCCCGGGCAATGCACCAGATAAATGTTGCAGCAAAACGGCTCTTTGAGTTCTGGGAAACCAGGAATGGAGTCCGGACACGGACTCCAGGAAAACAAACCTTTTATTTCACCAGGGAAAGGAGCGACTCACGCCAGGATGCCAAGTGGCCTCTTCTAGGCGTTTACAACATATAGATTTCCTCTTGTATAGACATTCCTTGGAACTTCGTAAAACATCTAAAAGCTTGTTAGCGAGTGACATCTGCGGCTTCTCAGTTATCTGTCTAATTTATCATCTACTAAGCTGTAGACATGTGCACTGACCAAACATTTCTTTGTTTTACTTTCATTTGTTTCTTCGTTTTTCGGGTCATTAGTTATGATCGACATTCATTAATTTGAATAAATTTGAAAATCCGGAAATTCTAAATTTTTAAATCTGAAATAACTAACAAATTATCGGTATCGGAATTTAGGGGGTAATCCACAAAAGGGATACGCCGGCGTATCTACTGATACGCCGTCGTATCCCTGTTTCTATCTATGGAACTGATCCACAGAATCAGTTTACCATAGATAGGCAGAAGATCCGACATGTGAATTGAATTACACTGTCGGATCTTAAGGATGCAATTCTAGGCCAGCCGCTAGGTGGCGAGGCCATTGCGGCCGGCCTAGAATATGCAAATGAACACTTACAGCGATCCACGAACGTTCCGACGGGCCCGTCGCGCTAAATCTACGTCGTTTACGTCGAGTTACGCCACGTAAAAATAGGGCTGAGTCCTATTTGACTAAGCCCTATTAAGTATGGCCGTCGTTCCCGCATCAAAATTTTAAACTCTACGTCGTTTGCGTAAGACGTTCATGAATGGCGCTGGACGCTTTTAACGTTAACGTCTAAGCAAATGACGTTGGAGCGACGGAGCATGCGCAGTACGTCCGGCGCGGAGCATGCGCAGTACGTCCGGCGCGGGAGCGCGCCTAATTTAAATGGGACTCGCCCCATTAGATTCGGCACGCCTTGCGCCGGACGGATTTGAGTTACACTGCCGCAAATTTCCAGGTAAGTGTGTTGTGGATCGATACATAACTTAGGAAATTTGCGGCAGTGTAACTTAAATCACTTAAGTTACGGGGCTGTGGATTTGGCCCATACTTTTCAAATTTAGCTGTTAGTGAACGTAATGAATACGAATTATCCGAAGTTACAAATTATTCAAAATAATGAATGCCGCATCTAAACGAATGGAACGTAATGAATTAATAATAATAACAAAACATTTCTCTTTGTTTCTGTTATAACATTTTGTAAATTAGTAAGTTTTCTCCTTCACTGATGGGCACTGATACAGCGGCACCGATGAGGTGGCACTGAAAGGTGGCACTAGTGGACACTCCATAGATGGCAGTGGCAGGTGGCACTTATAGGCAACACTGATGGGCACTGAAAGGCTGCACTGATGGGTATATATGAGTGGCACTGATGGCACTAGCAGGCATTGCTGATGGGCACTTATTGGCATATCCCTGGTGGTCCAGGGTGACATTCCTGGTGGGTGTCCTTTGTGGGCATTTCTGGTAGTACTGGCATCATCTCTGGTGGTCCTGGGTGGGGGGCTGCACTGATAATAAAACAGCACAGACCCCCCCTGTCAGGAGAGCAGCCGATCGGCTCTCCTATACTCTCGTCTGTCAGATGCGAGTGAGGAAAAGTTGATAAACGGATCTTCCTGTTTACGCTGTGATCAGTCGTGATTGGACACAGCTGATCATGTGGTAAAAAGCCTCCATCAGAGGCTCTTTATCGAGATCGGTGTTGCGGCGTATTAGACTGACACACCACAACAGCGATCACCACACTGTGCGCTGCCTAGGGCACGCGATTGCGGCTTATCCTGCTGGACATCATATAATGGGCAGTCAGGATAACTGAACCACTTCCCGGCTGTCATTTTGCTATAGACCAGGTGGGAAGTGGTTAAAAGCCTTCACAGGTCATCAGGTTAAACATAAACCTGAATAATGGGCCTAGAGTGCAGTGATCAGGAGTATATCATTTACAGAGGTCAGGAGTATATCATATACAGTGATCAGGAGTATATCATATACAGTGGTCAGGAGTATATCATATACAGAGATCAGGAGTATATCATATACAGGGGTCAGGAGTATATCATATACAGAGGTCAGGAGTATATCATATACAGTGGTCAGGAGTATATCATATACAGAGGTCAGGAGTATATAAATACAGTGGTCAGGAGTATATCATATACAGAGGTCAGGAGTATATCCTATACTCCCAGTTGATGGTGGCTTCACATGTGGACTCTATGACCAGAAGTGCATTCTTTGATCAAAAGTGCCTGAGTTAAAAACCAGGAGTTTGAAACAGGAGGTAAGACAGGAGTCTTCATTATTTTTTTCAATCACTGATCCAGAACAAGCTTGCAGCTAATAAAGTTGGAACTCTTGATATATTGATTCAGCAGTGCAGCAGACGCTCTCACCTTAGTCTGCTCACCCCAGGGATAGTGAGAGCAGGACGCTCTCAAATGAGTCGGCTCTCCCCAGGGATAGTGCAGCCAGGCAGGGTCCTCCAGCTCTCGGCTGCTGCAGACACAGCACAAAAAAAACAGGACTCCCACCCCCCCCACACCCCCCTAGGCAATTGATCCAGGGTTGCACCGATCGCCATTAAGGGGTCAGGAAGGAATTTTTTTCCCCCGATCGCTGCAGATTGGCACAGCACGCCTGGGGTTTTTCGCCTTCCTCTGCACCAATCGGGGAGAGAAGACTCAACGAGTGACGGCTCACTTGGACAGTCTTCCACCCATCACCATATAAGACCCCCCTAACAACGTTACTTCCCTGCGTTTTTTTCTGCGACCATGGGTTACCTAAAATACTCTGCAGAAACTATCCGGGAATTAAAACCATTTGCCTCTATACTCCCAGTTGTCACCAAAAAAGCTCTAAGGAATGAGCGACTGTTGAGAATCAATCGACGATCAACCGTCAAAAACTACGCGCAGGTACCCCAGCCCAAGCGCATAATATGCGCTTTGGTCAACACAAGATCGGCAGTAAAACACCGACAAGAAATCTATGATTTCATCCTTCAACACGATCTAGACTGCCTCTTCATCACAGAAAGCTGGCTGTCAAGCCGACTGCAACACCATTCTAGCAGAGTTGGTGCCAGCAAATTATCGCATTCAAATGCAAAACAGAGTGGGGAAAAGAGGGGGGGGCCTGGCGGTGATCCACAAGACTCACCTCTCGATCACCAAACCAGTCCTTCAAAACTCGCTTCCATTCATGGAAACCCTCACTCTGCAGCTGCAAACAAATCCCCAAGATACGGTCCATATGCTACTTTGCTATAGACCAGGGGTCTCCAAACATTTCAAACAAAGGGCCACTTTATTGTCCTTCAGCCTTTAGAAAGGGCCGGATTGTGGCCAGTGGGTGCATAAAATGTCCCGGGCCCAGCACCAGTAAGAATAAATGTGGCCTCAGGGTTGGTGGTCAGTAGGAGGAGGAGTAGGGCCCCTATCAGTAGGAGGAATAGTATCCCATCATTGATATCAGTAGAACAAATAGTGCCCCCTTGTTGGTGTCAGTGGAAGGAATAATGCCTCATATCATTTGGAGGAATAGTGCCCCAAGGGCTGCATAAAGGCTCACAAAGGGCACATCTGGCCCTCGGGCCGCAGTTTGGAGACCCCTGCTATAGACCACCAGGCCCAAAAACGCACCTTCTCACGTCATTGACAGAATTCATCTCCACATATACCCTAAACATCAAACACCTTTTGGTGCTTGGGGATTTCAACCTCTGGGCCAACTCCTCGCTGGACCCCGTAGCCGACGCCTGCATCGACCATCTGGAAGGATTAGGTCTGCAGCAACTAATACAAGGTCCCACTCATGCCTCAGGCTATACGCTCAATCTCATTTTCAAACAAGATTTGGAAATTGACGTCCTGGGAAATGAGCCGCAACCATGGACCGATCACCATGCCATCAAATTCACAATCGCCAAAAATGCCAGCCCAAAAAACCCAACAAAACCGGTGACAACTCACTGGACTAGATCTCAGAGGAAGCTCCACTCGGAACTCTTCAAAACAACACTAGGGAACAAAATAAAAACAACCCAACAAAAACAAACAGCCACAGAAACACTTGACGCCATCAACAAGGCGCTACTACAGTCAGCTGACTTAGTAGCACCAAAACGCAAAACTTGCATCCGGAAAAACAACTCCAGCTGGTTTAATGACCAGCTGATGTTGCTAAAGCAAGAGCGTAGAAGAGCAGAAGCTGCGTGGAAAAGGTGCTCTTCAGATAAAAACCACACCATTTACAAGATAATAACAAAGAAATATCACAAAGAAATCTTCACGGCCAAAAAAAAATAATTTCTCCAACATCATCGCAAATGCCCTTAACCGCCCCCGAGAACTCTTCAAGCTGGTCACTCAGACTATGAATCCTGCTTGTTTAGAGGCCCCTAATTCTGATTCACAAGAATTTTGCAACGAATTATCTGATTATTTCATTAATAAAATTGAAAAAATCTGTGAAAGTATTCAGCAAAATGGAACCGTCACCAACTCCCCCCCAAATCACAAACCTAATACCCACATAAATCCGCCGCAATCACCAAAATTCACTCTAAAACCCATTTCCATCGATGCCACTAAAAACATCATTGGGACTCTGCATAATAGCACAGCACCCAATGATATCATCCCCACTAAACTGCTGAAAGAAAGTGCCGATATACTGGCACCAGCTATCACGCAGCTCATTAACCAATCATTCAAGGAGGGCATGGTGCCCACCTTGCTGAAACAAGGTACAATAAAACCAATTCTAAAAAAAACTACCCTCGACCCCAAAGACCTAAACAACTGGAGGCCCATAACAGCTCTAAATGTCGTCTCCAAGGTAATGGAGAAAGTAGTTGTACAACAGCTGCAACTGCATTTAGACACCCATAAATTACTCGATCCGTTTCAATCAGGCTTTCGTCCGGGTCACGGAACAGAAACGGCACTGCTTAAAATATGGGATGACGCTCTAGAGGCCGCAGACGAAGGAGAATCTTGTCTCCTGATACTGCTGGACCTAAGCGCGGCTTTTGACACTGTAGACCACGGACTACTACTGGCTAGGCTAGCTGAAGTAGCCGGAGTCCCTGAAGGTGTTTTACCCTGGTTCTCCTCCTTCTTGGAAAACCGATCACAAATAGTGAAACTGGGGTCTTTCACTTCTGAAAAACGTACGGTGTCATGCGGAGTCCCTCAGGGATCTCCATTATCGCCCGTATTGTTTAATATCTATCTTCGCCCTCTCTTTGAAATCATCAGTAACCAGAAGTTACTTTACCACTCCTATGCAGACGACACACAACTGTATTTCCGCATCTGCAACAAAAAGGATCATTCTCTTGGACTAGAGAAATGCCTCACTCTAATAGTCTGCGATCCACCAATCAAAACCTCCTCCAGATACCCAAAGCCAGATACAAGTCCAAAGGAGATCGAAGATTTGCAGTCCAAGAACCCCGCCTGTGGAATGCACTACCAACTACCATCCGACTGGAGTCGGACCACTTGGCCTTCAGGAGAAAGATTAAAACCCATCTCTTCTGAGGTCAAGGGGTTCCTTAACCATGAAATGGATACAGCGCCCAGAGGCGATTCAGTTCGCATGTGTTGCGCTTTACAAGTCTCTCTCTCTCTCTCTCTCACAGAGGATGAGGAGGATGAGGACGGCTTTGTTATCCACTCCACCAATTCTTCTGCATGTTATGGCTCAAAGCCGAAAGAAAGGGATAGGCTTGGCTAGACTGGATGCAGTGGATATATATGTGTGTAGGAGACTGTGTATATATATATATATATATATATATATATATATACAGTATATATATAATTTATTGGACTGCAGCTCACTGAATCACCTGCCTGCCTGAAAGTATATTAGAAAAAAGTACACCAGGAACGGCCTGCAGTCAGATCTAGCTACACTGGATGCAGTGGATATATATATATATGTGTGTGTAGGAGACTGTGTATATATATATTAAATGCACTGCAGCTAACTGAATCACCTGCCTGCTCAATCTAAATGATACTCTGTCTCTGTCCACGCCAACAACACACTACACAGGACCGACATGCATGCGACCTTATATAGTGTGGGGCGTGGACTTAGTCCCCCTGAGCCAGGATTGGCCAAAGGCACCCTTCCTTTTGCCAATTATGGCTCTCTTTGCTGACGGCGCTGGGATTGGCTAAAGTATGCGGGTCATAGTGCATGCTTTGGCCAATCATCATACAGCAATGCACTGCGATCTCGCAGTGCATTATGGTGCGTGACGTGGCGCTCGAATTTGGCGCGAACGCCCCATAATGTTCGTTTTTCAATGAACGGGCGAACAGCCAATGTTAGAGTGGAACTCATGTTCGACCCGAACATAAAGCTCATCCCTACTAGTGAGAGAGCGGAAGCTCAGGGAGAGAAGATCTGCAGTGAGAGACTGTGTGAGAAGAAGAGAACTATTCTGTGTTACCAAGAGTTATGTAGAACTAGCGTTAGTGACCATAGGAGACAGCGGTCCTACCTATACAGAAGTGGTGTCCGGCTGGAGGCATTCCACTGTATAGCAGTCTACCTATAGAAGTCTCGGAGTCTGCCAATTGTCATTGCATCTACTCAAATGTGTCCTGGCCCTAAACCAACCGTTCTTGTTCAGAGATAATAAAAAGAGTATGTAATGTACAACATAGAGTATATAGTGCAGGGGTCAGGAGTATGTAATGTACAATATAGAGTATATAGTGCAGGGGTCAGGAGTATGTAATGTACAACATAGAGTATATAGTGCAGGGGTCAGGAGTATGTAATGTACAACATAGATTATATAGTGCAGGGGTCAGGAGTATGTAATGTACAACATAGAGTATATCATGCAGGGGTCAGGAGTATGTAATGTACAATAGGGATGAGCCGAACACCCCCCTGTTCGGTGCGCACCAGAACCTTCGAATGGACCGAACATTCGCACAAACATTTAGAACCCCTTTGACGTCTATGGGACTCGAACGTTCGAATTCAAAAGTGTTCATTTTAAATCCTAATATGCAAGTTATTGTCGTAAAACGTCTTTGAGAACCCAGTCTTGCCTCAGGGAACATGTATCAATGGAAAAAAAGTTTTAAAAACATTCGTTTTTTTCAGGAGCAGTGATTTTGATGATGCTTAAATAATAAAAAAAAAATAATGAAAAATTGCTTTAAATATCGTACCTGCTGGGTGTGTATAGTATGTCTGTGATAACGTCTTTAACCACTTCCCGACCGCCGCATGTAAATGTACGTCCACAGAATGGCACGTACAGGCATATGGGCGTACATGTACGTCCTTGCCTTCTAGCGGGTGGGGGGTCCGATCAGGACCCCCTGCGCTACATGCGGCGGTCGGATTCCCGCGGGGAGCGATACGGGACGACGGTGGGGCTATTTGTGTATAGCCGCTCCGTCGCGATCGCTCCCCGGAGCTGAAGCACTGGGAGAGCCGTGTGTAAACACGGCTTCCCCGTGCTTCACTATGGCGGCGTATCGATCGAGTGATCCCTTATATAGGGAGACTCGATCGATGACGTCAGTCCTACAGCCACACCCCCCTATAGTTGTAAACACACACTAAGTAAACACTAAATCCTACAGCGCCCCCTGTGGTTAACTCCCAAACTGCAACTGTCATTTTCACAATAAACAATGCAATTTAAATGCATTTTTTGCTGTGAAAATGACAATGGTCCCAAAAATGTGTCAAAATTGTCCGAAGTGTCCGCCATAATGCCGCAGTGACGAAAAAAATGCTGATCGCCGCCATTAGTAGTAAAAAAAAACTAATTAATAAAAATGCAATAAAACTATCCCCTATTTTGTAAACGCTATAAATTTTGCGCAAACCAATCGATAAATGCCTATTGCGATTTTTTTTACCAAAAATAGGTAGAAGAATACGTATCGCCCTAAACTGAGGAATTTTTTTTTTTTTATATATATATGTTTTTGGGGGATATTTATTATAGCAAAAAGTAAAAAATATTGATTTTTTTTCAAAATTGTCGCTCTATTTTTGTTTATAGCGCAAAAAATTAAAACCGCAGAGGTGATCAAATACCACCAAAAGAAAGCTCTATTTGTGGGGAAAAAAGGACGCCAATTTTGTTTGGGAGCCACGTTGCACGACCGCGCAATTGTCTGTTAAAGCGACGCAGTGCCGAATTGCAAAACCTGGCCTGGGCATTTAGCTGCCTAAAGGCCCGGGGGTTTAGCTGCCTGCCAGTAAATTAGGAAGAACTGATCTAGCTAAACTATACAGTGTATAAATATATGTACAACACCTGGGATGTATATATATCCTCTACACCAGGGGTCTCAAACTGGCGGCCCTCCAGCTGTTGCGAAACTACAAGTCCCATCATGCCTCTGCCTGTGGAAGTCATGCTTGTAACTGTTAGCCTTGCAATGCCTCATGGGACTTGTAGTTTGGCAACAGCTGGAGGGCCGCCAGTTTGACTAGTCAGTGTGTAACAGTGTGTAGAGCAGGGGGCTCTACACACTGTTACTTTAACTGACTAGCCTGCCTGCTCTATCTACCTGCAAAAAATTACACTCTCTCTGTTCCCTGTTAACTGCCGCAACACACTACACAAGGCCGCCCTGTAGGCGGCCTTTTATAGTGTGGGGCGTGTACTAAACCCCCTGAGCCATAATTGACCAAAGCCACCCTGGCTTTGGCCAATTATGGCTCTCCGTTTTTTGCGCGCTGTGATTGGCCAAGCATGCGTGTCATAGTGCATGCTTGGCCAATCATCAGCCAGCGATGGCGCAGTGAATTATGGTCTGTGAAACGTAACTCGAATTTGGCCGCGAACGACCCGTTTTGTTCGTATTTCGACGAACAATCGAACATACGATGTTTGAGTCGAACATGTGTTCGACCCGAATACGAAGCTCATCCCTAATGTACAACATAGAGTGCATATAGTGCAGGAGTCAGGAGTTTGTGTAATGTACAACATGAGTACATAGTGCAGGGGTCAGGAGTATGTAATGTACAACATAGAGTATATAGTGGAGGGGTCAGGACTCATGATATTGGTATTCAGTAATCAGTGGCGGATGAAATGATTACTGGAGACAAGTTGCAGAGACCCCACACCGCTGCCTCCCATCTCCTGAGACTGCACTCAGTGACTTGGGTCTGAGTCTATACAGACATATCCCTCCACCCGGCACAGCCAGCAAATAACAGAGCAAGTAACCCGGGAGAACTGTTCTGTCAGAGATCTCACTAGACCCGGGCATGGGGCAGAAGACCCAAGGTACATACCTCAGGTGTCTAGGTCAAGCAAACCCTATGGTGAAAATCAACATTTTGCTGCCAGCTGAACCCCAGAATCTCCATAAATCCAGTCTAGAGACATAAATTGTGTCTGCAGCACAGAGAAGGAAGATTATCCGAGAGAAATACAGGAATACAGGACGGGGAACACAGCTCAGGAAAGTGACCAGGGGATTACAGGCTGATATCACCCAGTCCCCGCCCTACTCTGGACCAATCAGTGAGCAGTATGGGTGGAGGAATGGATTTAGTGTTAATGACCCACCTGTGCTGATCTCTGTAGGAGTGTCCTCCTCTATAAATGTCCCCGTTATTCCATCCTCCTCCATAGACTGCTGATCATCCCTCACATACGTCTCTTCTTCTTCTGATTTCACCTCAAATTCTATATCGATTGGATCTCCACTCTAAACCAAGAGAATGAGAGAGAATATCATCTGTAAGATATAATCTTTATTATTGTGACATCACATCTATAAAATCCACACATCCCCCCACAAGTCCATGTCTAGATGTTCCGTCCCACCAACCTTTAAATAAGGAGGGATGGTGTGACCTTCCTGTGTG
This sequence comes from Rana temporaria, assembly GCF_905171775.1. Lineage (NCBI taxonomy): Eukaryota > Metazoa > Chordata > Amphibia > Anura > Ranidae > Rana > Rana temporaria. Next base: position 416,039 of record NW_024404436.1, read on the forward strand.
GAATCCCGGGAATACAGAGGACGGGGACATCTCTCTGGGGGGTTCCTGGTATTAGGTGGCTCCATCATGGTGTCCTGGTACAGATCTTTGTGTCCTTTTGGAAACTCTGACTCCTCTATCACCCCATCCTCATCATCCTCCTCTTTTATCTCTTCTTTAATATTGACCAGTGTGGAATCCCGGGAATATAGAGGACGGGGACATCTCTCTGGTGGGTTCCTGGTATTAGGTGGCTCCATCTTATCCTTGTGTCCTTCTGAAAACTCCTCCATCACTCCATACTCCTCATCCTCCTCTTTATACTCTTCTTTGACAACAATATTATAATCTTCGAGATTTCCACTCTGAATATAGAATAAAACATTCATTGTAACAAACATGTTTGTGTATAAATCAGAACTACCAATAATTGTTCCTCATCTACCTGATGATGGTGGGGGATGGTGTGTTCTTCCTTCATCACCCCATCCTCATCATCCTCCTCTTGTATCTCTTCTTTAACCTCAACTTTAGGATCTCTCAGGTTTCCACTCTGAATATAGAATAAAAATGACATCAATGGTAACAATGCAGATAATGTACAGATCCTAATGATACTATCAGTGATTGTTCCTCATCTACCTGATGATGGTGGGGGATGGTGTGACCTTCCTGTGTGGAATCCCGGGAATACAGAGGATGGGGACATCTCTCTGGTGGGTTCCCATTACTGGATCCATCTGTAGGAAACACACACACTGACTGAATACATTGTTTCTATGTGTTTATCAGATGATGGGGGATCTAGGTGGAGCCTCCGTACTGCTCTCTCCTTTACAATAAAGTCTCCTCTTACCCGGTGATGTGAGGGGCGGCTGATTGTCCATCATGACGTCCTTGTAGAGATCCTTGTGTCCTTCTAAATACTCCTACATAGGGAAATAGACAGTGACATCACCTGATACTTACAAAGATAAAGTCATCATCCAGACACACCCCTTGTGTTGAACCTTCACAGACATCAGGAATAGTTATTTCCTCCTCCATAAACATTATAAAATCAAAAACACGTATCATAAGTAGAGGTAGGCCGATATATCGGCCGATATTTGGCAGTTTTTGTGAAATCGGCATAGGCCGATTTTTGTGAAAGAATCGGACAATTAGCGGCTAAAGTGTCCGGCCCGCATGGCCGCCTGCCCTGCAGTACTGACCCCACTCCCATGTTTCCGATTCCTCCATCTGCACGGCCACCACAGAAGGGACATAGATTTCACTGGCATCGCGCGCGCCAGCCGTGCCCCGCCCCCTCCCTCGGCTTGCTGTATTAGGGACAGGGAGAAACAAACAATCATTGGCTTACAACTGCCGCCTGACTAATGTAACTCCCCCCAGCAGGAATGTCTTCCTTCCCTGCTGAGGCGGAGCCTGCTGGCATTACACCAAGTTCTAAACAATGATTGGCTGATCAGCTCATCAGCATGCACCTAGCCTATTAGGTGCATGCAGATAGAATTGGATTATGATACCAGCATGTATGGAGGGTAAATTGCCCAAATTATGTGCTACTGTGCCCCCCCTGCAGAATTTATTAAAACTCCTTTTAAAAGGGAAACCTGGCTGAGGCTGGCATTGAGAAAATGGATGAGGATGAATTTGGGTGGAAATTAGATACATTGTGGAGATCCTTCTCACAATGTAACTCTCATCCCCACACAGAGTCATCCTCATCCATCTGCACAATGCAACACAATCATCTTCATCCCCACCCAGCACCATCCACCCCACTCCAACGCATCCCCTGCACCATCCACCCCTTTCCACAACACATCCCACCCACGCCCAGCACCATCCATCCCTCTCCACAACGCATTCCCATCCACCCCTCTCCACAACGCATCACCACAATGCATCCCCACCCATGCCCAGCACCATCCATCCCACTCCACAATGCATCCCCACCCACCCCTCTCCACAATGCATCCCCACCCATGCCCAGCACCACCCACCCCTCTCCACAACCCATCCCCACCCACGCCCAGCACCATCCATCCCTCTCCACAACGCATTCCCATCCACCCCTCTCCACAACGCATCACCACAATGCATCCCCACCCATGCCCAGCACCATCCATCCCACTCCACAATGCATCCCCACCCACCCCTCTCCACAATGCATCCCCACCCATGCCCAGCACCACCCACCCCTTTCCACAACACATCCCCACCCACGCCCAGCACCATCCATCCCTCTCCACAACGCATTCCCATCCACCCCTCCCACAACGCATCACCACAATGCATCCCCACCCATGCCCAGCACCATCCATCCCACTCCACAATGCATCCCCACCCACCCCTCTCCACAATGCATCCCCACCCATGCCCAGCACCACCCACCCCTCTCCACAACGCATCCCCACCCACGCCCAGCACCATCCATCCCTCTCCACAACGCATTCCCATCCACCCCTCTCCACAACGCATCACCACAATGCATCCCCACCCATGCCCAGCACCATCCATCCCACTCCACAATGCATCCCCACCCACCCCTCTCCACAATGCATCCCCACCCATGCCCAGCACCACCCACCCCTCTCCACAACCCATCCCCACCCACGCCCAGCACCATCCATCCCTCTCCACAACGCATTCCATCCACCCCTCCCACAACGCATCACCACAATGCATCCCCACCCATGCCCAGCACCATCCATCCCACTCCACAATGCATCCCCACCCACCCCTCTCCACAATGCATCCCCACCCATGCCCAGCACCACCCACCCCTTTCCACAACACATCCCCACCCACGCCCAGCACCATCCATCCCTCTCCACAACGCATTCCCATCCACCCCTCCACAACGCATCACCACAATGCATCCCCACCCATGCCCAGCACCATCCATCCCACTCCACAATGCATCCCCACCCATGCCCAGCACCATCCATCCCACTCCACAAGGCATCCCCACCCACCCCTCTCCACAATGCATCCCCACCCATGCCCAGCACCACCCACCCCTCCACAACACATCCCCACCCACGCCCAGCACCATCCATCCCTCTCCACAATGCATTCCCACCCACCCCTCTCCACAATGCATCACCGCAACGCATCCCCACCCACGCCCAGCACCATCCATCCCTCTCCACAACGCATTCCCACCCACCCCTCTCCACAATGCATCACCGCAACCCATCCCCACCCACGCCCAGCACCATCCATCCCACTCCACAACGCATTCCCACCCACCCCTCTCCACAATGCATCCCCACCCATGCCCAGCACCACCCACCCCTCTCCACAACACATCCCCACCCACGCCCAGCACCATCCATCCCTCTCCACAACGCATTCCCATCCACCCCTCTCCACAATGCATCACCGCAACCCATCCCCACCCACGCCCAGCACCATCCATCCCTCTCCACAACGCATTCCCACCCACCCCTCTCCACAATGCATCACCCCAACCCATCCCCACCCACACGCCCAGCACCATCCATCCCTCTCCACAACGCATTCCCACCCACCCCTCTCCACAATGCATCCCCACCCATGCCCAGCACCACCCACCCCTCTCCACAACGCATCCCCTCCCACCCCTCTCCACAACGCATCCCCACCCACGCCCAGCACCATCCACCCCTCTCCACAACACACGGCTGTGGAGGAGGCGGGTACAGAGAGAGGTGGCTGTAGAGGAGTGGGGTACAGAGAGGTGGCTGTAGAGGAGTGGGTACAGAGAGGTAGCTTTACAGCCACCTCTGTACCCACTCATCTACAGCCACCTCTCTGTACCCCCCTCCTCCACAACCACCTCTCTGTACCCCCTCCTTAAAATGACTAAGATTGTATTTTTTTTCTTTTTTAATAATTATGAGGTGGCACTGATGGGCTGCACTGGTGGGCACTAATGAGGTGGCACTGATGGACACTAATGGGCTGAACTGGTAGGCACTGATGAGGGGTGCACTGACAGGCTGAACTGGTGGACACTAATGAGGTGGCACTGATGGACACTGATAGGCTACACTGGTGAGCTGCATTGGTGGGCACTGATGGACACTGATCCCTCTCCACAACGCATTCCCATCCACCCCTCTCCACAACGCATCACCACAACGCATCCCCCCCCATGCCCAGCACCATCCATCCCACTCCACAATGCATCCCCACCCACCCCTCTCCACAATGCATCCCCACCCATGCCCAGCACCACCCACCCCTCTCCACAACGCATCTCCTCCCACCCCTCTCACAACGCATCCCCACCCACGCCCAGCACCATCCACCCCTCTCCACAACACACGGCTGTGGAGGAGGCGGGTACAGAGAGAGGTGGCTGTAGAGGAGTGGGGTACAGAGAGGTGGCTGTAGAGGAGTGGGTACAGAGAGGTAGCTTTACAGCCACCTCTGTACCCCCCTCATCCACAACCACCTCTCTGTACCCCCCTCCTCCACAACCACCTCTCTGTACCCCCTCCTTAAAATGACTAAGATTGTATTTTTTTTCTTTTTTAATAATTATGAGGTGGCACTGATGGGCTGCACTGGTGGGCACTAATGAGGTGGCACTGATGGACACTAATGGGCTGAACTGGTAGGCACTGATGAGGGGTGCACTGACAGGCTGAACTGGTGGACACTAATGAGGTGGCACTGATGGACACTGATAGGCTACACTGGTGAGCTGCATTGGTGGGCACTGATGGACACTGATAGGCTGCACTCCACCTCTCCACCCTAAACAATAACCTCCTCCCCAACCTAGATTTTCTGAGATAAAAAAAAAAAAATCGGCCTAAAATATCGGCCGCCCAAATTTTGAAATATCGGCATTGGTATCGGCCAGAGAAAAACCCATATCAGTCTACCTCTAATCATAAGTCCACCTCTAAAAAAAAAACCCAACCCGTATTATCGTATAATCTGTTAGTATACACTGAAATGAAGAGAATGTTCCGGCCTTGTAAGTGGGGGAATGTTCTGACCCTGAAGGGGTTAATCTAGGTCTCCACACTATGGTGTCCGTTTAATAAACTGTGAAGTTTTTTCTCCATTCAGTTCACAGCAGTTCTCATGAGGAGAATTATCTCCTCTGCAGCCGGTTTAATAAACTGAGAACTTCAGTTCTCAGATGGTGAAGTTTTTTCTCTGAAAACAGCCGAGATCTGTGTAAAAGTGGGTGGACTGCCTGTAATCTCGTGAGATATTGTGAGATTATGGTGCAGCCGAATTCAAAAGTGAAACTAAAGTTTAAAAGAACATGTAATTAATGTTTTCAGACATAAAATTACATATATATATATATAAATACTGTATGTATATATATATATATATATATATATATATATATATATACACATATATACATACATATATACCGTATTTATCAGCCTATTGTGCGCACCCGTGTATAGCGCGCACCCCTACTCTGGACGTGAAATTCCTGAATTTTATTTATTTTTTATTACTTACAGTTTTGGTGTCTTGCCTAGCGTCCATCGGCGGCCTTGTCTGGTCCGGCGTCCGTCTGCGACCTTCGTGGTGTCCTCCCTGCTGCTCCTGCGCTGTCTCTGAGCCGATCCCTGCTTCCCGCGCTGTGTTTGAACGCCGCCGCCGACATAAACCGAGCGCAGTACACTCGAGCACGCTCGGCTCCTCTCGCATAACCTAGAAGGGAGCCGAGCCTGGCCGACTGTACCCGAGTGTACTGCGCTCGGTATATGTCCGCCGCGGCGGTCAAACACAGCGCGGGAAGCAGGGATCGGCGGCAAAGTTCAAACACAGTGCGGGAAGCAAGTATCGGCGTATATCGCGCACCCACAATTTTGCCCTGATTTTAAGGGCAAAAAAGTGCGTGGTATACGCCGATAAATACGGTATATATATGTGTGTGTGTGTGTATGTATATATATATATATATATATATATATATATATATATATATATATACACACACACACACGTGTATATTGTTGTTAATATTCATTTTTAACCCACTGGTGTTGAAATTAGGAAGAAATAAGCCTTCTTCCTCTTATCACACCAGCTTCTCTCCCAGATTCTCCACCTCTGAGCTGGTGAATCTGGAAGGGAGATATTTCAGGTGAAGAGCTGTGAAATCTTCATATCACGGTTTATTAAACTGGCCGTTTGTGACAAAACATCCATGTGCTGTGATGTGAAGTGGAGAATGTGTTCTCTGCTCCTTATCACAGTTTATTAAACCGGCAATGCTCTGTGATAAGCAGTCATCAGCCGTGATCATCATGATCTCGGCTTATCACGGTTTATTAAACGTACACCTATATAGGTGTGTATTATCATCTGCTGGAGATAAAAGACGTCACAGTGACTATGGAGGAAGAGGACGGGCATGACGGGGTTACTGGGTGTAAATAGAAGATAAGATCTTATTACCTCCTCTGCTGCCGATTCCAAAGATGTCTCCTCACTACTTTCTCCCGACTCACCTCTCACCCGGAACTTCCTGTCTGTCCCTGACATCACTTCCTGTCTTTCATAGAGACTTCTTCTCTCTATGGTAGAAGTGAGATCACCATCTTGTGGAGATCAGAGGAACTGCAGCCCAGAGAAACGTCTCATAGGTGTCCTTTTATGAAAGTGCGGTAAAATACCGCTATTCAGTTCTCAGGCATTCTCAGGGGAGATCGCTCTCCTCTGAGTGCCTGTTTATGAAGCTTTGTAGATCGATTCTCATGTTGAGATGAGGAGCGATCTACAAACGGCTGGAAACTCCTGAGAACTGCTTCTCTCACTGTAATCTGGCGTGATGTAGCGGGATTACAGTACGAGGAAGTGAAAAATACAGAAAAAGATGAACATGAATCAGCACACATTATACACCACATATTAATAACATAATAAAGTTACATTCCCACCAAACAATATACATTAACCTAATTATTAAAAAACATTGTTTTTATCAATATTTAAAGCTCATACATGTGCCTATTTACATGTGAATGGTGTATAGTAAATGAATGGAATTCCACATATGTAATGCAGCTATACACCATTCTGCAGAAGTAGCCAGAAAGGTTTAAGGGCGTTGGAAAACTTCAGCTGTTCAGAATGAGGCAATTAAGGCCTCTATAAGTAATCCAGAGGATTACTACTGATTGCTGCATCCTGAGGCTTTTTGAGTAAGGAGAGCAGTGAGCTGAAAAGACTTCTGAAGAGGTGAGGTGGTGTTGATTTTTCTGTGTGATAAAATCAAAAAGACTATTGTTTTGTGCTGTATGACCAGCAGTGTCTGCCCAGCACTAGGCTGTGCCAGACTCCATAGATAGGTTCCTGTGTGGTGAAGGTAGACGCCCCAAGTGGCCAGGGTTTATTTTATGTTTGATTTTGTTTATGCTGTTTGGATGCTTGCACTTGTTTCCAGCAAGATGGAAAAATAAACCAAAATCTTTGCTTTCAACCGTCTTCGGCTGCTTCTCTGTATAGTTCAGTGTGTAGTGAACCCATCCAGGGGGTCACACACCCCGCTACCGAGCTAACCCCTTACACATGGTGGAGTGCCGCGGGCAGTTAAAGTAAACCCAAAATGGAGGAGATACTGAAACAGCTGGCTATAGCAAATGCAAATTAACAGCAGACAAATGCAGGTTTGTAGCGGAGCCTTGCAGCTCAACAACAGACTCACGCAGCTCAACAACAGGCTCACCAAGAGAGCATGGCAGCTCACCAAGAGAGCCTTGCAGCTCAACAAAAGGCTCACCAAGAGAGCATTGCAGCTCAACAACAGGCTCACCAAGAGAGCATGGCAGCTCAACAACAGGTTCACCGAGAGAGCATTGCAGGCTTGGAACAGAGACACCAGCAGGAAATGGAGGCCATCATGAAACAGCTTCAGAGACAGCAGACCAAGGTTGGGAGTCAGGCCAGTAACATACCGACTTTTCGGGTAAGACACTTATTGCCAAAGATGACTGCAGATGAGGACCCTGAGATGTTTCTGACCACGTTTTAGAGAGCAGCGGAAAGAGAGAGTTGGCCTAAAGAACAGTGGGCTGGACTAGTGGCCCTCCTATTATCTGGAGAAGCCCAAAAGGCATATTTTGATTTGGAGCTTGCAGACGCAAAAAACTATGATCGATTAAAAGAGGAAATATTGGCACGTTTTGGTGTAACCCTGGATGTCCGTGCTCAGCGGGTCCACAATTGGAGTTATCAGCTGAGGAAGCCACCTCGGTCGCAGATGTATGACCTCATCCATTTGGCAAAGAAATGGCTGCAGCCAGAAACTCTGTCCGGACCAAAAATTTTGGAGCGAGTAGTCATGGACAAATTTCTTAGGTCTCTTCCTAACACCCTGCAGAAATGGGTGAACCATGATGGTCCGGAAACCGCAGACAAACTTGTAGACCTGGTCGAAAAATACCTAACAACAGAGAATTTGTCCTCTTCCACCAGAGACGCACAGACTTTCCACCCCAAGGCCAGACCCTCCCCACCTATAGGTAAGACTGCATCAAGGGATGGGGGTGGAGAGAGGGACCAAGGAGCAATGATTGGCGAGAGCGGCCTGGAAGACCCATCCCACAGGAGAGGACCAGAAGGTTGATTTGTTACCGTTGCCGGGAAGAGGACATGTAGCAGCGGTTTGCCCCGCGGTTGATGAACCCATGCAGTGTGACTTTCTGACAGAGAGACGACAGTCCCTTTTTGCAACCACATGCACTGCAGAAAAGGGAAATGAGAAACCTTTATATAGAATGTGCTTAGATGGTAAAAATGTTGTGGTATTGTTGGATTCAGGTAGCCTGGTCACCTTAGTGAAAAGTGATCTAGTAGTGGGAAAAACCTTACATCCGAGGAAAATGGCTGTAGTTTGTGTACATGGGGACACTCGAGAATATGCGGTGACTACGGTTTCCTTTGAAACCTCTCTCGGTAACTTGTGTCACCAGGTGGGTTTAGTTCCCAAACTGTCACATGACGCCATTGTGGGAAGGGATTTCCCAAAATTCTGGGAACTCTGGGACTGTCCAGATTCCCAGTAGGTGGTTCTTCTGAGGCTGAACAATTTACTCCAGAAACCGCCAATCTCGCCAATCATTAGCAGTAGTCCCGATAATTCCTCTAGTTGCTCCTTGGTCCCTCTCTCCACCCCCATCCCTTGATGCAGTCTTACCTATAGGTGGGAAGGGTCTGGCCTTGGGGTGGAAAGTCTGTGCGTCTCTGGTGGAAGAGGATTCTCCTGAGTTTCCATTCTCAGTCTTAGCAGGGTAAACATCAGTCCCTAGGGAGCCTGCTACCTCAGAAGAGGAACAGCGGCCAATAGGGTTTGATGACCTCGAGGTGCACAGAGAAAATTTTGCCACTGAGCAATTGAGGGACCCCACATTGCTAAGAGCCCGGGAGAATGTAGTGAAGATAGATGGGGAGTTAGTTAACCCTGACGAGAGGGTTGCCCTCCCTTACTTCATTATTGAAAGGGACCTGTTATATCGAGTGTCACAGAGGATAGAGGACACCATTGAGCAACTGGTAGTGCCTAAACGGTACCGCAAGATGGTTTTGGAACTGGCCCATGGGCACATTCTTGGGGGACATTTGGGAGCAGAAAAAACCCGGGAGAGGATCACCCAGAGGTTTTATTGGCCTGGGATCACTAAGGAAGTGGAATTGTACTGCTCTTCCTGTCCAGTGTGTCAGATTACTGCACCCATGCCACATTTCCGCAGTCCGTTGGTACCCCCTGCCCATTATCGAGGTCCCTTTTGAGAGGATCACCATGGACTTGGTTGGCCCCTTACTGAAGTGCACTAGAGGCACCAGCACATCTTGGTAATAATGGACTATGCCACCCGTTACCCAGAAGCGATTCCTCTCCGAAACACCTTTGCTAAAACCATTGCCAAAGAGTTATTTCAGGTTTTCAGCCGTGTGGGTCTTCCTAAGGAAGTCCTAACTGACCAGGGCACCCCGTTTATGTCTAGGGTTACCAAAGAACTTTGTAAACTCCTGAAAGTGACCCAATTACGTACATCAGTATATCACCCTCAAACAGACGGGTTAGTGGAAAGGTTTAATAAAACCTTAAAACAAATGTTGAGGAAGGTGGTGGATAAAGACGGAAAGAATTGGGATTATCTGCTCCCTTATCTGATGTTTGCCATAAGAGAGGTTCCCCAATCGTCCACAGGGTTCTCTCCGTTTGAGCTACTGTATGGGAGGCACCCCAGGGCCTACTGGACATTGCCAGGGAAACATGGGAGAGTGAGAGTTCCCCTCATCGAAGTGTGATTGAACATGTGGCCCAAATGCAAGATAGAATTGCCCAAGTGATGCCGATTGTGAAGGAACATTTAGCCCAAGCCCAATTGGCTCAACAAAGTATTTACAATCGTGGGGCCCAGGTCTGTTCTTTTGCACCTGGTGATAGGGTGTTGGTGCTGGTCCCCACGGTTGAAAGTAAATTCCTAGCCAAATGGCAGGGTCCATATGAAGTGTTGGAAAAAATGGGAGTGGTGAATTATAAAATTAGCTCTATCACGTGAACTTGCTGAAACCATGGAAGGATAGAGAGTCCTTGGTCGCTAAAACTACCTGATTTTCTGCTCCATTTAACCTGGCTGTCCCTGAAGTTGGGATAGCGGAGACTCTATCCAAAACTCAGCAACAGGAGGTTAAAGAATTTGTGCTCCGTAATAAAGAGAAGTTTTCAGACCTGCCAGGTTGGGTCTCCGGAGTTGAACATGACATTATCACCACACCAGGGGATAAGGTCAAGTTGAAGCCTTATAGAATTCCAGAAGCTCGGCGAGAGGCAATTCGCCAGGAAGTAAAAAAAATGCTTGGGCTGGGGTGATAGAAGAGTCAAATAGTGATTGGTCCAGTCCCATTGTCTTAGTGCCCAAACCAGATGGAAGTTGGCGGTTTTGTAATGACTTTCGCCACCTGAATCAAATCACCAAGTTTGACACCTATCCTATGCCCCGCATAGATGAACTGATTGATCGCCTAGGCACTGCCCGATATATGACAACGTTAGACCTGACCAAGGGTTATTGGCAAATTCCTCTCTCGGAGTCGGCCAGGGAAAAAACAGCATTTGTAACTCCAGACGGATCTTTCCAATATCGAAGGATGCCTTTTGGATTACAGAATGCTCCCGCCACATTCCAACGCACCATGGATAAGACCCTTTGGCCTCATCAAGCCTATGCTGCTGCATACCTCGATGACGTTGTCATCCACAGTGAGGATTGGGAATCATACTTGCCAAAGTTCAGGCTGTGTTGGATTCCATCTGGAAAGCCGGGTTTACAGCCAATCCAAAAAAATGTACCCTTGGGCTAGAAGAGGCGAAGTATCTGGGGTATACCATTGGAAGAGGTCTAATCAAGCCCCAAATAAACAAAGTTGAGGCTATTCAGGATTGGCCACGTCCCACCAACAAGAAACAGGTTCGTGCATTTTTGGAGATGGCGGCTATTATCGCCGCTTTATCCCCCATTTTGCCTCACAGGCTGCTCCCCTGACCAATTTGACCAAAGAGAAGGAGTCTGTCATGACCAAATGGACTCCCGAAGCAGAAACAGCTTTTCAGGTGTTAAAGCAGGCCTTATGTAGTCAGCCAGTTTTAAATTTGCCTGATTTTTCACAGGACTTTGTGGTTCAGACAGATGCGTCAAATGTGGCTTAGGAGCTGTACTGTCTCAGATTATCAAGGGGGAGGAACACCCTGTTATGTACCTCAGCCGAAAGTTGAAGGCCCATGAGGAGAATTATGCCACCATTGAAAAAGAGTGCTTGGCGGTGAAATGGGCTTTGGATTCTCTCCGGTACTACCTCGACAGTTTGAACTGGTGACGGATCATGCCCCATTGAAGTGGATGGCACAGAACAAAGAGACCAATAGGAGAATAAATAGGTGGTTCCTGGCACTCCAGGAATTTAGTTTTGTGGTAACGCATCGCCCCGGTGCTAAAATGGGGAATGCAGATGGGTTGTCCCGAGTGCATGCCTGCCTGGCAACCTGTGTCCCAAACCTAGGGTTGAAACAAGAGGGGGGGGGGGTGGGGGTATGTGACAGGAAGTCAGGAAAATCTGTGGGTGTGGTCACAGATGGGAGATACATTTCTGCCTTGTTTAGACAATACACCAATTGTTATTAGGCGTCGGCTGCAGAAGTAGCCAGAAAAGGTTTAAGGGCGTTGGAAGACTTCAGCTGTTCAGAATGAGGCAATTAAGGCCTCTATAAGTAATCCAGAGGATTACCACTGATTTGGTGCATCCTGAGGCTTTCTGAGTGAAAGAGAGCAGTAGCTGACAGTCTTCTGAGGAGGTGAGGAGGATTGATTTTTCTGTGTGATAAAAATCAAAAGACTATTGTTTTTCTGCTGTATGACCAGCAGTGTATGCCCAGCACTAGGCTGTGCCAGACTCCATAGATAGGTTCCTGTGTGGTGAAGATAGACGCCCCAAGTGGCCAGGGTTTATTTTATGTTTGATTTTGTTTATGCTGTTTGGATGCTTTTGATTTGATATTTTTCTTCTTACATAGTTCCAATTTTATTGACAAAACAAACGTCCAATATATTTCACATTGTTAATCACTTACTTACCTGTAGTATAGTAACGGATGGACATGTGAAATAGACGCTTTCGTTTCATTGTCATTTACATAAAGTTATTGTAACTAAATTGAGAACCTACCATTGCACAAATATCAAGTATACTAAATGCCCAGTTTGGGGGTATGTTGATTTATTTTCAAGTCGTTTATGGAATGCAATTGGTATTTTAATTTCATGTAAAATATTAATATTTTGTCTACCAATAAATTACCTATTTTGTATGATCGTACGTCTCCGTGAATAAGTTTCATATTATAGACTATGTCATATAGATTGACTTGTATTCAAAAATATCTTCATTAGAAAAGAATTCAAAATAAATTACTGTGCGGGTAAAAATGACCTTAAAAAAGCACAACAGGTTCGATATAAATTAGACCCCGGCAAGCAATTACCTGTCTCTGGTGACCGCCGGCAGCCACATCAGACATAGATAGACCAACAACAGAGATGGGTCACGTACTGGTAAGGTACTGAAAGGTATGTCTTACCGTACTCTGGAGGTGATCAGACTCCAGCTCGTCCGCACTGGTCCACCTCGGCCCCTTCGCGACCGGCTGTCCGTTGGTTCACAACCCGGGGCCCTCACGTTAGGGCACCAGCTGATATGGATTAGACTAATCGTCTGGCGAGTATCTTCCCCGTCCTGATTAGGCCTATATGATATAGTGCATGCACCACGAGAAAAGGACCACACTGAGACTGTGCTCAGATTTAAGATGCTCTCTTTATTGGTTCCGGATACATGGGGGGTTTTATAGGTGAGTGACTAATGCTGTAAGCAAATGTATCATTAGCATAATGTTATCTAGATACTCGTAGCTTCTGATTGGTTGTGTCCATGTAAGGTGAACTTCCTCCAGGATCTGAGTGTCATCAGATAGGGTGTAGTCTTGGGCGGAGGCGCCATTGTTTAGCTATATTCTTCACTCGATGGGAGGGGGTGCTACTAGCGGCCATTTTGAGCAAGGAATATAAAAGCAATTTATATACAGGAAAAATATAGACTTTATAGTATAGAAAAGATGCATAGAAAATGGGCATTTTACCTAATCATCACAGTATTATCACTGATCTCTGTATTGGTGTCACTGGTGATGTCAGTTCCCAGCCGGTGTCATAGTACAGTGACAGTGCATAGTATTATCACTGATCTCTGTATTGGTGTCACTGGTGATGTCAGTTCCCAGCCGGTGTCATTAGTACAGTGACAGTGCATAGTATTATCACTGATCTCTGTATTGGTGTCACTGGTGATGTCAGTTCCCAGCCGGTGTCATTAGTACAGTGACAGTGCATAGTATTATCACTGATCTCTGTATTGGTGGCACTGGTGATGTCAGTGTGAAACAATAATATAAATGTCATTTGTGTACAGCGTCACATGACTGAGCAATTACCAGGTAAAGGAGCGCAGTGTTAAATAGCAAACAATGGCCTGGGCTGGTCATGAAGGGAGGGGGTAAAACCTTCCCAAGGCTGAACTGGGTAAAGAATATATAAGTCCAACATTTCCTCTTCCTGATCTGTGTCTGCTGTCCCATGTACTGGTATGAAGAAGTCTCCTGTTCTCTTTGTATTGCTTCCTTTGTGTGAAATCCCTGGTGATCCTGCCACTCCCTCTACTTTCCGGTTAAGAACTGACCACACTAGGCAGGAGAGCACAACATGATCAGTTTGCTGGCTGTGCTGAGCTTGGAAGTCAACCTGCTTCTCCAATGATCAGACTTGTGCTTACAACCTCCCCCCTGCACAGCCATTCACTGGGAAGACCGGTGTGTTGCTGTTTCTCCTATCCCAACTCTTATGCAGCTGAGAACAGAGGGAATGTGATCACTTATAAAAAAGGGGAGAAAAGTACTTCTAATATATTTTATATCTATACACAAATGTTTTGCCTTTCATTTCTATTATAAACTGAATGGGTTGTATTAGAAGGTGAGGCTTCCATACACTTTCCCTTCTATCCCCCAATATCTGCTGTACTGATAAGTGTATGAGTATGATCTCAGGTATTAGTATGAAATCATGTCTGACAGAGCAAACTGAGGGCTCTACTTATAGGAAATTCATTCAGCTCTTACACATATTGCTAGAATGTAACACAGTGATTTCCTATGATTGTCAGCTCCATCTAGTGGCCATAAAACGCTATTTTTCATTAAATACCTCAATCAGTAAAAATAGCACAATAACGCTTTATGGCCACTAGATGGAGCCAAGGAAATCAGTGTATGAAATAAAATACATCCAATATTCATCATGGCCGCTCACATTCATTCAACTATTTTTATTTTATACCGACCTCTAAGTGTTTGTGAAATCTTCCACCCCAAAATGTACTCAGCCAATGAGAGGTAATGACTCCATTTTTATTTTTCTACTGCTATCAATGGCCAACACGGTACAACACTTCATCCATGTCTTTGGTGATCTCTGATCTCCTTATGAACTGTTTCTTTTTTTAATCCAAAATAAAGGTTTATTGAAGCACCAAAAGAAATTTACATACATCGAGAATACTTCCAGTCATAGATCATTGAACAGCAATCCATTACACATTTCAGCTTTGGTAAACCCTAGCCTTACATCATCAACCGATATGACAAAATCCAGTCCCGGCCCCCCCCCCTCCCCACATAAATGCTTCTCCCGTCCCTTAGCCCGATCACATTGACAGTATAGAAATCAAGTTGGAGTGCTCAAACCGAGTAACCTACCCGTGACCAGGTCCACCGGTGCCAAGCCCGGTACATCTAGCCACCTGCCCCACAGCTTCTCGAACTTCTGGGAGCAACCTCTATGTTGGTATATCACTTTCTCTTTGCGCAGCATTTCCCCCATTAGATTGATCCATTCCCTCATACTGGGGGGCTCCTCCGCTATCCAGTGAGCCATTATAAGTTTGCGGGCCAGAAATAGGGACCTAATGACCGCCACTTTAGTGCCCTCCTCCCACTCCAGTTCATCCAATATAAGTAGCAAGCAATGTTTTGGCTCAATAGGCAGCGTTATCTGGAACACCCTGTTAATGGTGTCCACTACTCCCACCCAGTACGGGTGAAGCTTCGGGCATCTCCACAGTAGGTGAATCAGGTCACCATGGTCTCTCTTACACCTGGTACACAACGGGGTGGGTCGTAACCCCATAGCAAACAGTCTGTGGGGGGTGTAGTACACTCTCAGTAGTAGGTATAATTGCGATACCTTATGGGATACATTTAGGGAGAAGATTGGTACCGCCTGTAGAGCCTCATCCCACTGTTCACCATCCATCGGGCCCACGTCCCCCTCCCACTTGGCTCTCACTCTCAACGGGTGTTTGGTCATGAAACTGTGTAACAGCATGTTATAGCATTGCGATATAAAACCCTTGGTAGAAGTCGCCCCTGCAACCAGATTGAACAAAGTGGTAGGGGAGGGAAGCCACTCCGTAGCGTCACCCTGGGCCTGCACTGCGTGTCTAAGTTGCATGTAATAGAACTGCATTGATAGTGGTAGTTGAAAAAGCTCCCTCAGAGTCTCAAATGAGAGTAGGTTCCCGTTGCGAAATATCTGCCCCAGACGGGTTATCCCATATCTCTTCCAAAGTGCCCCATGCTGTAGCTTGGCTAACTCAGGGTATGAGTCATTCGACCAGATGGGGCTATATTCCGTGAACCCTGTTACTCCCTGCAAATACCTAGCTTTGTTCCATACTTTTTGCATGAGGTTATAGGTAGGGTATTGTTTGTTTGGCTTTCCAAAGGCCAGCGCTTCCAGGGCAGGTGCTACCGACTCCCTCCCAACTGTATGGAGCATCACCATCTCAGAGGAACCTCCTCCCTCCCCCTCCCTCCTCTCCGCAGTGCGAACCACGCCTACCAGCTGTTGCAGCTGAGCGGCTATATAGTATAACCAGGGATTAGGGAGGGCAAGCCCCCCCTCATCCTTCGGACACTGGAGATGTTCCAGCTTAATCCTGGGGGTACGGTTTTTCCAGATAAGTGAGCAAAACAGGGCATTAACAATCCGGAATACCTTCAAGGTCACCACTGTGGGGGTATTGTGAAGGACATAGAGCAGTTGGGGCATAAGGATCATTTTGATCAGATTTTCCCTGCCGGCTACCGACAGGCCTAGAGAATTCCACGTTTTAATACGGTCACAAAATTTTTGCAACAGCGGGGACACATTCAGTCTTCCATACTCACATATCCTGGGCGTCACCTGGATACCCAGATATCGGAATGAGGCAGTCATGGGCACCGTGGAAGAGGACGGGGGGGCCCCCCCTCGTCGATTGAGATCATCAGCGAGGACTTGGTCCAATTATCTGCAGCCTGAAAATCTACCAAATTCCTTTATCACAGTCATAGCCCCCGTCAGTGAGCCCATCTTCGTCTCCTAGCAAAATCATGGTATCGTCCGCATAGAACATTATTTTTCCTGCCTGTCTCCGTTACCTGAACCCCACTACCTCCTGGCTGGCTCTAATTTTAATAGCAAGTGGTTCTATCGCCAAGGCAAACAGCAGAGGTGACAGTGGACACCCCTGTCGCGTGCCTCTCCCCAAAGAAAAAGTGTGGGATACCGCCCCTGACGTCCGGATAGCTGCCCTCGGGTTGAAGTACAACAAGCGGACCCAGGAAATGAAGGATTCCCAAACCCAAACCTCTCAAGCACCTCCCATAGATACTCCCACTCAACGCTATCGAAGGCCTTCATAGTGTCAGTGAGAGCAGGGCACCTCCCTCCCACATTATCTGCCGGGGATTGCATATTCAAGTATAGCCTACGCAAGTTGACGGCCGTTGACTTGTTAGGCATGAAGCCAGCTGGTCTGAATGCACCAGACTAGTAATGACCCCATTCAGCCTGATCGCTAACATTTTGGCCAACAGCTTAATGTCACTCTGGAGTAACGATATCGGTCTGTAGGAGCCCGGATCCAACGGGTTCCTTGCCTGGCTTTAGTATCAAGACAATGTTAGCCGTAGTCATAGAATCAGGTAAAATCTCTTTCCCTGGCCGGCATTAAACACTGCTAAAAGTTTCGGTAGGAGAATACCCTGTAGCGTTTGTATATTTCAATGGGCAATCCGTCTGCCCCTGGTGCCTTACAGTTAGGGAACTCAGCCAGGGCCGTCGCAGCTCCTCCAAAGTAATGGGGGCATCCAAGGCCCTCCGCTGCTCATTACCCAACCCGGGAAGTCAATGCCCTCTAAGTAAGTCAAGAGTTCTGCTCGGGTAGATAGTTCCGTCGGAAGGTACAAATTCTCGTAGAACCTGGCCAGTTCCACCAATACTAGGTCCGGGGAGTTCACTATTTTGCCCTCTTTGTTTTTAATAGCTCCGATGCTGGGGGACCTCCGCTGGGTGTTAGCTATTCTTGCTAGCATACGTCCTGTACTTTCACCCTCCTCAAAGTACGCCAGTCTAGAGAAGAATAATTTATTTTCTGCCTTGGAGGCGAGCAGCCGCTCATAAGCTGATTGAGCTGACTGCCATACCTCTCTAGCAGCCTCCGTAGGGGTTGCACGAAGCCACCTCCAGGGCCGTTGCCTGTTTTTCAAGGTCCTCTTGGAGCCCGATGACGCCTTATTCACCTGGTAATTTCCCTTATAGGCAACCCCCTCACATAAGATTTAAAGGCATCCCATTGCTCGGGACGGGAATTCAACAAAACTCTCCCTATCCAAAAATTCCCGCATGCTCGTTCCACCTCCTCATGCGACAGGAACAATTCTAGCCAAAAGGCGTTAAATTCCATGGGGATCTTGGGAGTGTAGAGGGTGGAGAGATAATCAAGTTGTCACCAAATGTGAGTGATCGAGACACTACGTGGCTTGTAAAGTCACTTCTGAGATGGACGGGAGCATAGCAGGGTTACACACAACCAGGTCTATCCTAGATAGTGTCCCATGAGTCTTGGAAAAGCAGAGAACTGCCTGTCCCAATGGGTTCCTTGACCTCCATACATCTATCCAACCTACCTCGTAGTGAGCAATCTCAGCAATGGGAATCCCTCGGAGTGGACGAGGCCCCAGAAATAGGGTGCCTGTCCACCGAGGGATTCAGCCAGCAATTAAAGTCCCCCCACTATCAGCAGCGGAAGGTCCGGCCTGCCCTCCAAATAGGCCAGCAGCGACCGGAGCAACCGCCACGTGAACGGCGGGGGTATATAAACACATGCCACTATGCAGGTCAGCTTTCCACCCCGACAATGCAAAAAAATAAACCTTCCCTCTGCATCAATACACACATCCAGTTCCTGAAAGTAAATGGCGGCATGAATCATTACACTCACACCCCGGGAATAAGAGGTGTGAGTAGAATGGTAGGCCTTACCCACCCAAGCATATTTCAGACAGCATTGCGTTTCAATAGTCAAGTGCGTTTCCTGCATACATAGAATCATAGGATGGTATTTTTTCAGACAGGTGGATACCATCATACGTTTCAGTGGGGAGCCTAGGCCCCTCACGTTCCACGATACTACTGGTAACCTCAGCCATTAGGATAAAGCATGTATAAATGAAAGGGTAATAAAATTACAAAGAAAAACATCAATCCCAGGCTGGCATCTGGAGGCCCAGGAGTGGCTAGGAAAGGACAGTCACTATGCCACGGTGCAATGGTAAGCAAAAAGAGTTCTCGATGTAGGTGGTAAAAGTGCAAAAAACGAAAAAGGCCTGGGCCGTCAACTGACCGGTCCCGTATCCATGACCTAGAATCCGAAAACAGAACTGTAGTGTGACAAAAATAACAAAAAAAAAGTTATAGGCCCAGGTCGCCAACAGAGCTGACCTCTCAGCTCCAACAGGGAGCGAACATTATAAGGCACTTTTGCTCCACGTGTATTGTGGAGCAATCGCATTTTCCTTGCAACTTTATAAGGTGGCTCAAAGATCTCTTCCAAATGTAACGTCTCCCAGCAGAACATGGCAAAAACATAATCACATAGAAACAGGATAAGAGCCTTTTTGTGCAGGTAGCAATAAATGTTTTGACAGCAGGCCAGCTATTTCCAACAGGGGAAGGGGAAAGAGGGGATGGAAATCCACCCCTCCGCTTATAGAACGTGTAGACAGTACATCAAAAAGTAACGAGCAAACATAGTAGCCTGCTTCAGCTCCTGTAATGTCAGTCTCCTTCCTCCTCTCTCTCGCCGGTGACGTAGGGCCTGTTCATTTCCGGTCAAGCCATAATGCAGCATCTTGAGCCGATTCGAAAATTGGGCCTGGCGGTGGCAGTGACTCTCAGCTTAGCAGTGTACAGGCATAGCATACGGTAGTTGTAGTGCGTGAAGACGCCTCTTCACATCCAAAAATTTGGCCCGGCGGCGCTGCACCTCAGCAGAAAAGTCTGGGTAGAAGGACACTCGGACCCGTTAACCTGTACATTAGCTTTCTCTCTGGCATGCCTCAGCACCGCCTCCCTGTCCCTATAATGCAGCAATTTGGCTAGGATAGGCCTAGGGGGGGGCCCCAGGCTGCGGCGGGCGGCATGGTGTGCGGTGCGCTCGTTCCACCGTAAAAAATGGGGAGAAGGCCTCCTTTCCGAATATCTCCACTAGCCAGCTTTCAATAAAGGTGGTGGGGTCCCGGCCCTCCGTTTTCTCCGGCAACCCCACTATGCGCACATTATTGCGGCGATAAATGATTTTCAATGTCATCAGCCCTGTTGTTAGTGTCCCTGGCCAACTGAATGGCTGCATGGGCCTCTCGGGCAACTGGGGGCAGCCTGTCTTCCACCTCACTCACCCTGCTCTCCACAGCCGTCGTGCGCTCCCTTATCTTTTGCATGTCTTGCCGCAACAGGGATACTCCTCCCTGAGGCCCCCAAACTGTTCTTTCAATGTGTTCACTGATGCAGTACATACATGGACCGCTCTTAGTATTTCAGCCAGTGTCGGTTGTTCTGTTTCCCCAGCCTCAGTATCCAGATCTGTATGTATGGAGGGGGGCTGTTCAGTACCGTCAGCACGCTCCACACATCTCCAGGCCCCGCCATCCATCTGTCCCTGCAAGGCCTGCCCTGAGTCCGGGGACCGCTCAGCTTCCCCCCCCCTGCTCCTTGCTCCTGGGGGCCCCCAAGCTTCTGCGTAAAAAAGGTCATGTCTCTAGGGTACTCCTTACCCTGAGTCTCTTGTTGCTTTTTTGCTGGGCTCCCCCTGGGTTTGTCAGCGCCTCGTGGTGTGCGGAGGGCCCGGGCCGCGGCGGCGCCATCTTGGATCTCGAGTGGCGGCCAATCATCCTGGTTTTTTAGCCATTCCGCGGGTGCAGTGAGCCGGCGGATGGACCGGGAGGTTGACCGGGTGAGTAGCCAGCTGAACAGCCGAGCCTTCGGATCGCTGCTGGGAGAGGATCATTAGCAGGTACTGCGGAGGAGCTGTGAGACACACGTCTTCTCACATGCCGGTCTTGGCCACGCCCCGTATGAAGTGTTTCTTACATGATGAAGATCAGCCATGGAGTATATCTGAGGTGTATATCAGGGTGTGCTTCTTCCCCACATGAGACCTGTGATGTCCAGCAACATTCATATACAAGACATTTCCCGCACTCACCAATACACCTCAAGGGTTGTGAGGGATCCCTGATGTACAGGAAGACAGGGACTTCAGTGAGGTGCAATTCCCTCACTCAGGACAGGAATACGGCTTCTCCCCCGTGTGAGATCTCTGATGTTTGTAAAGATTGGACTTCTGTGTAAAACATTTCCCGCACTCAGGACAGGAACTATGGCTTCTCCCCCGTGTGAGATCTCTGATGTCTGTAAAGATGGGACTTCTGTGTAAAACATTTCCTGCACTCAGGACAGGTGTACGGCTTCTCCCCCATGTGAGATCTCTGATGTGTGAAAAGACTGGACTTCAGTGTAAAACATTTTCCGCACTTAGGACAGGAATACGGCTTCTCCCCTGTGTGAGAGCTCTGATGAGTGGAAAGATGGGACTTCTGTGTAAAAACATTTCCTGCACTCAGGACAGGAGTACGGCTTCTCCCCCGTGTGAGATCTCTGATGTTTGTAAAGATCGGACTTCTGTGTAAAACATTTTCCGCACTCAGGACAGGAATACGGCTTCTCCCCCGTGTGAGATCTCTGATGTGTGTAAAGATTGGACTTCTGTGAAAAACATTTCCCACACTCAGGACAGGAATACGGCTTCTCCCCCGTGTGAGATCTCTGATGTGTGTAAAGATTGGAGTAGTCTGAAAAACATTTCCCGCACTCACGGCAGGAAAACGGCTTCTGTCCTGTGTGAGATCTCTGATGTGTGTCAAGATGGGACTTCTGTGAAAAACATTTTTTGCACCCAGGACAGGAATACGGCTTCTCCCCTGTGTGAGATCTCTGATGTGTGTCAAGAATGGACTTCCGTGAGAAACATTTCCCGCATTTAGGACAGGAATACGGCTTCTCCCCCGTGTGAGATCTTTTATGCATATTAA
This sequence comes from Rana temporaria, assembly GCF_905171775.1. Classification (NCBI taxonomy): domain Eukaryota; kingdom Metazoa; phylum Chordata; class Amphibia; order Anura; family Ranidae; genus Rana; species Rana temporaria. The sequence continues at coordinate 438,081 of NW_024404436.1, forward strand.
GAAGGGATTTAAAAAGGAAACACTTCCCGCACTCAGTACAGGAAAACCTCTTCTCTGTTGGAAGGACGGCACCATCCCTCACAGTCTGAGGTTCCTCAGGATAAGAGGAATACAATGGTCCGGCACCGTCCCGCACAGTCTGAGGTTCCTCAGGATAAGAGGAATACGATGGTCCGGGCACCGTCCCGCACAGTCTGAGGTTCCTCAAGATAAGAGGAATACGATGGTCCGGCACCGTCCCGCACAGTCTGAGGTTCCTCAGGATAAGAGGAATACGATGGTCCATCTACACTGTGTGGTGCCGGATGTACATTTGAGGTAGTCGGGTTTTTCTCCTGACTATACTGTGTGATGTCCTCATCTTCTACTTTACAGTCTGGAGACAAAGTGAGACAATCCTCTGAGGTTTTCTCATCTCCCGTCCATCTACTAAAATAGAAATACAAAAATTATTACTAGACATGAGCTGATTGGTTCCCCTAAACCAGGACTCCGCCCACATCATACAGCTTTGTCTCTGAGGATCTTACAATTCCCCCCTCAAGGTAACTAGTAAATGGCTCCTCTGATCTCCTACCAGATCATTTCTTTATTCATGGACCTTAGTCAGAGAGTGAGGAAACAACGAGAACTGTCTTTTATAGGAGTGACAGTGATGAGGGATTATAGAACGAGTGTCCCCTCCCCCTCTATCACTCATTGTCATCTTCCCAACACAAGAAGTCCTGCACCTCCTTATTTAGTCCATGATTTAGTCATGAATAACAGCGGGGCTGAGCCCCACCAGAGGTCAGAGAGTGAGGATGGGGGAGAACAACCAAGATGAAGACTGGACTGATCCTGAAGACCCCCATCATTGGATTATTGACTCCTCCCTCATTATCACTTTCTGTTTAACCACTTTCCCACCGCGCTATAGCGAAAATACTGCTACAGCGCGGTGGAGTTATTCTGGGAGGACGTCCCTGGGAATCATCCGTGAGCGCCGGGTCTAGAAGACCCGGCGCATCACGGATCGTGGTAAATTGCCGCTGATAGCGGCCGTTTACCACGTGATCGCTCCGTCAAATGACGGAGCGATCACACATGTAAACAAACCGGCGGTACAGTGCGAGAGGAGAGGGGGGGGAGCGGGTGGCAGCAGCAGCACTGTGGGCTGGATCTGTGAAAATTGCAGTCACAGATCCAGCCATCCCTCCCTGCGCAATACTCTGCAATACCCCCCCACACTCTGCAATACCCCCCCACACTCTGCAATACCCCCCCCCACACTCTGCAATACCCCCCCCCCCCACACACACTCTGCAATACCCTCAATACTCCACAATACCCTCAATACTTCACAATACCCAATACGTCACCTATGGGGATTTTGAAGTAGCGAAGTTTGGCCCAATTCCACGAGCGTGTGCAATTTTGAAGGGTGACATGTTAGGTATCTATTTACTCGGCGTAACTTCATCTTTCATACTATGCAAAAACATTGGGCTAACTTTACTGGTTTTTTTTAAAGCACAAACAGTTTTTTTTTAAACAACACGCGTTCAAAAAATTGCTGCGAAAATACCGTGCAAGATAAAAAGTTGCAACAACCGCCATTGTATTCTCTAGGGTCTTTGAAAAAAAAAAGCATATATAATGTTTTGGGTTTCTATGTCATTTTTTAGCAAATAAATGATGATTTTTACATGTAGGAGAGAAATGTCAGAATTGGTCTGGGTGCTCAGAACGCCTGAAGGTGCTCCCTGCATGTTGGGCCTCTGTATGTGGCCACGCTGTGTAAAAGTCTCACACATGTGGTATCGCCATACTCAGGAGGAATAGCAGAATGTGTTTTGGGGTGTAATTTGTAGTATGTATATGCTGTGTGTGAGAAATAACCTGATAATATGACAGAAACTAGATTTTTTTTTTTTTTTTTTTTCAGAATTTTCAGTCTTTTTCTTTTATAGCGCAAAAAATAAAAACCGCAGAGGTGATCAAATACCACCAAAAGAAAGCTCTATTTGTGTGAAAAAAAGGACAAAAATTTCAGACGGGTACAATGTTGTATGACTGAGTAATTGTCATTCAAATTGTGAGAGCACCGAAAGCTGAAAATTGATCTGGTTAGGAAGGGGGTTTAAGTGCCCAGTGGTTAAGAGGTTAAGGTTCTAAAGTCTGAGGATGTTATCACATTATTATCACCATGTAAAAGTCTGTGCTCCAATCAAATCATCAGATATAAAATGTCCAGCTGGTAGGAAATGGGTGTAAGAAAGAGTATACTTATTATGTGTATCTATAGCAGTGGGTAGAGGGGAGAGAGCAGAAGTCAGGACTATGTAATGTACAACATATTGTATAAGATACAACAGATAGGACTATATAGTATCAGAATGATGTAATGTACAACATAGAGTATATAGTGCAGGGGTCAGGAGTATGTAACGTACAACATAGAGTATATAGTACAGGGGTCAGGAGTATGTAATGTACAACACAGAGTATATAGTGCAGGGGCCAGGTGTATGTAATGTACAACATAGAGTATATAGTGCAGGGGTCAGGAGTATGTAATGTACAACACAGAGTATATAGTGCAGGGGTCAGGAGTATGTAATGTACAACACAGAGTATATAGTGCAGGGGTCAGGAGTATGTAATGTACAACATAGAGAATATAGTGTAGGGGTCAGGACTCATAATATTGGTATTCAGTAATCAGTGGCAGATTAAATGTTTACATGAGACAAGTTGCAGAGATCCCACACCGCTGCCTCCCATCTCCTGAGACTGCACTCAGTGACTTGGGTCTGAGACTATACAGACATATCCCTCCACCTGGCACAGCCAGCAGACAACAGAACAAGTAATCCTGGGAGAATTGTACTGTACAAGATCTTGCCATACTCAGCATGGGTCAGAGGACCCAAATCACATACCCAAGGTGTCTAGGTCAAGCAAACCCTATGGTGAAAATGAACATTTTACTAGCAGCTGATCCCCAGAATCTCCATAAATCCAGTCTAGAGACATAAATTGTGTCTGCAGCACAGAGAAGGAAGATTATCCGAGAGAAATACAGGAATACAGGACGGGGAACACAGCTCAGGAAAGTGACCAGGGGATTACAGGCTGATATCACCCAGTCCCCGTCCTACTCTGGACCAATCAGTGAGCATGGGTGGAGGAATGGATTTAGTGTTAATGACCCACCTGTGCTGATCTCTGTAGGAGTGTCCTCCTCTATAAATGTCCCCGTTATTCCATCCTCCTCCATAGACTGCTGATCATCCCTCACATACGTCTCTTCTTCTTCTGATTTCACCTCAAATTCTATATCGATTGGATCTCCACTCTAAACCAAGAGAATGAGAGAGAATATCATCTGTAAGATATAAACTTACATACAAAATCCACACATCATCTCCACCAGTCCATGTTCTAGATGCTCCGCCCCACCGACCTTGTAACAGTGGGGGATGGTGTGACCTTCCTGTGTGGAATCCCGCGAATACAGAGGACGGGGACATCTCTCTGGGGGGTTCCTGGTATTAGGTGGCTCCATCATATCCTTGTGTCCTTCTGAAAACTCCTCCATCACTCCATACTCCTCATCCTCCTCTTTATACTCTCCTTTAACATCAATATTATCATCCCCGAGGTTTCCACTCTGAATATAGAATAAAAATGACATCAATGGTAACAATGCAGATAATGTACAGATCCTAATGATACTATCAGTGATTGTTCCTCATCTATGTGATGATGGTGGGGGATGGTGTGACCTTCCTGTGTGGAATCCCGGGAATACAGAGGACGGGGACATCTCTCTGGTGGGTTCCCATTATTGGATCCATCTGTAGGAAACACACACACTGACTGAATACAGTGGGGTAGATTCAGATAGATTACGCAGATCTAAAGATCCGCTAATCTATCTGATTTACGATCCGCCGGCGCAATTTTGAGAGGCTAGTGCAGTATTCACAAAGCACTTACCTCGAAACTTGCACCGGCGGATCGTAACTCCCCCGGCGGAATTCAAATTCCGCGGCTAGGGGGAGTGTATTATTTAAATCAGGCCGCGTCCCCGCGCCGATCGTACTGCGCCGGACGCGATTTTTCCCAGTGCGCATGCTCCAAATGACGTCGTTAGAACGTCATTGTTTTCGGCGTGAACGTAAATTACGTCCAACCCGGAATCGCGACCGACTTACGCAAACGACGTAAAAAATCAAAACTCGGCGCGGGAACGACGGCCATACTTAACATTGGATACGCCGCATATAGCTGGGGTAAGTATACGCCGGAAAAAGCCAAACGCCGTCGTATCTCTTTGTGAATCTCCCCCATTGTTTCTATGTGTTTATCAGATGATGGGGGATCTAGGTGGAGCCTCCGTACTGCTCTTTCCTTTACAATAAAGTCTCCTCTTACCCGGTGATGTGAGGGGCGGCTGATTGTCCATCATGACGTCCTTGTAGAGATCCTTGTGTCCTTCTAAATACTCCCACTCCTCCATGGAGAAATAGGACAGTGACATCCTGACACCTTATAGGAACCTGATAGAGTCTCTCTATCCACATTCCTCCACAACTCTGGCCACCTTACAATCCACTTATTCGTGTCACTGGTGTACCTGTTCCCTCAAATACCGGGGTATTCACGTCACACCCTCTCCTCATACTAAGCCAACTACACCTTTTTTTTTCTAGACATACACTCATCCTTGCATTAATGGAATACTTACTGTATAATATCTCCTGGCTAGGCAGGGTTAATGTCCTCAAATGTTAATTCCCCCCATTTGTACCTATTAGAGACTCTCCCAGGTCCCCTTTTCTCCCAAGTACCTTTGTTGTATATGGCATCACAAGACCCATCACAGAGCACAATCTACTTTGCTTTCCCTTGGATCTAGGGGCGGACTGGGGGCACCTGACCTGTTCAAATATAATTATGCCTCCCACCTCCGCACTTTTATGTCCTGGTCTGTCCATCGCCCTCCCAATTGTTGGTGTGAAATAGAATTTGGACTCATCTCCTCCCACGCACCTATGCTCTTTATTATGGTCAGCTGATTCCTCCATGTTGTCTCCACTCACACAATCCTCCTTCTCCACTATGCTATTTATGTTGTCCATATGGAAAAAATGTCGTCCTTCAATCCCAGACTCCCTGTCCTATGGAAGAACCCTGCCCTGCCTGAAACCAATGGATTTCAGTGGTGTCATTTTGTAGATCTGGTTACACGCAAAGCAGACCCTTTGGGGAATTCCACTTCAAGCACCACATTCCCAATAAGCTCTTTATTTCTTATATTCAATTCCTCCCTCTCTCCATTATTTATCTTTAGACCACCCAACTAAATTTGAGCACATATGGATCCAAGGCCCACATCCTCAAACTATTACACAAGGCATATACATGGACGTTGACCCAAAATCTCCAACGCTTTATCTCTGTGAAACCTTGGGAGGGAATGTGGCCTCTAAATCCTCCAGACGTGTGGTATATAGGGAGAATGCCTACAAAGTTATGATGGACTGGTACAAGACGTCTGAGGAGCTCCATGTCAGTAACCCTCCTTTATCCGACTCCTGCTGGAGGTGTGGCCAAGACAAATGCTCTTCATTTTACTTACTATGGAGATGTCCTGATCTCCAGATTTTTTGGCTTTATGTTAAGTCCGTGCTTGAAAAGTTCCTTGATGCCTCCTTGACTGACGACCCCGTCCACTACCTTATTTTTTAGATATTTCTAAACAATCATAGAAGTTGGCCAATCATATCCTAACAGCAGCTAGAAGAGAAATCTCTAGGTTTTGGCTTTCTACTTCTCCCCCCACCCATCCCCCATCCCATAGCCAATTCATACATACTATGACTATGGATCGGCAGCACATCCACACACAAAATATAAATGGATTTCTTTATTGAAAATTATAAAAGCAATGAATGGGCACCGCTTGAGACCGGACCGGAGCGGCTTCAAAACAGTATGTATTCTGATTTTTTCTTTACAGGGCTAGATAGGTTAGTGTTAGATCATCGATGTCAGTAGATGTAGAGATATTAGTGTTAGGCTAGACTTCCACTTTAACTGACAAACTGGATCTATTCAATAAAGTCCAGCACTTTGAGGGTTGCTCTGACTTATTTCACTTTATTGCCTATACTGTCCAAGTATGCTGTATATCTATTGGTTATTGCAAGCTGTAACACTATACTAACTATATACCCTCTTCATACTGTAATATCTATATACCCTCTTCATGCTGTAATATCTATATACCCTCTTCATACTGTAATACCTATATACCCTCTTCATACTGTAATACCTATATACCCTCTTCATGCTGTAATATCTATATACCCTCTTCATACTGTAATACCTATATACCCTCTTCATACTGTAATATCTATATACCCTCTTCATGCTGTAATACCTATATACCCTCTTCATACTGTAATACCTATATACCCTCTTCACACTGTAATACCTATATACCCTCTTCACACTGTAATACCTATATACCCTCTTCATACTGTAATACCTATATACCCTCTTCATACTGTAATATCTATATACCCTCTTCACACTAATACCTATATACCCTCTTCATACTGTAATAACTATATACCCTCTTCACCCTGTAATACCTATATACCCTCTTCATACTGTAATACCTATATACCCTCTTCACACTGTAATACCTATATACCCTCTTCACACTAATATCTATATACCCTCTTCATACTGTAATACCTATATACCCTCTTCATGCTGTAATACCTATATACCCTCTTCACGCTGTAATACCTATATACCCTCTTCATGCTGTAATACCTATATACCCTCTTCATGCTGTAATATCTATATACCCTCTTCATACTGTAGTACCTATATACCCTCTTCATGCTGTAATACCTATATACCCTCTTCATACTGTAATACCTATATACCCTCTTCACACTGTAATACCTATATACCCTCTTCATACTGTAATATCTATATACCCTCTTCATGCTGTAATACCTATATACCCTCTTCATGCTGTAATACCTATATACCCTCTTCATACTGTAATACCTATATACCCTCTTCACACTGTAATACCTATATACCCTCTTCACACTGTAATATCTATATACCCTCTTCACACTGTAATATCTATATACCCTCTTCACACTGTAATACCTATATACCCTCTTCACACTAATACCTATATACCCTCTTCATACTGTAATAACTATATACCCTCTTCACCCTGTAATACCTATATACCCTCTTCACACTGTAATACCTATATACCCTCTTCACACTAATATCTATATACCCTCTTCATACTGTAAAACCTATATACCCTCTTCATACTGTAATACCTATATACCCTCTTCATGCTGTAATACCTATATACCCTCTTCATACTGTAATACCTATATACCCTCTTCACGCTGTAATACCTATATACCCTCTTCACGCTGTAATACCTATATACCCTCTTCATGCTGTAATACCTATATACCCTCTTCATGCTGTAATATCTATATACCCTCTTCATACTGTAATATCTATATACCCCCTTCATGCTGTAATACCTATATACCCTCTTCATGCTGTAATACCTATATACCCTCTTCACACTGTAATATCTATTGTGATACATTTGCCTATATGTCTCAGTTTACTGCTCCCTGCTAGCCATATGGGTAGAGGTAGAAAGGAATTTCATGTGATTCATTCCTCTGACAGGTTATTGACGTGCTAATGTCCCCTCACTGTTTCTAAAGGTTAATTGATCTATTGTGTTGTGTGAAGGAGAGCTGGGTTTAAGTGGCTTGTGTTAATTATTCTGATTGCTTCATTGTGGAAATTATCTCTCTATATGATGAGCGGTCTGGTTGATGTATTCAGTACAGCTAGTGCTCAGCGTCATTGATGTCATTGTCTAAAGAAAATGTGTTTTCAGCATCGGCCCCGTCATGTCTACCTAGTCATCTGTATGGAAGCCCCAGTGTGAGGGGGGCGGAGATTTGTCATTGTAACAGTTTTGGAAATGACATATAAGCTGTGTGTGTTATAACATTAAACTCTGTGTTGTTCAAGCAGTAAGCTGGTCTCATGTGTGGCTTTCTGGGCGATTCCAGGGATATCCCTCCTCGTGGAATATTGGGGTGATTTTCGTTATGGGAAGAAGGGAACGTTGGCGGGGATATCATACCGATACCGTCACAAATTGGTGGCAGCGGTGGGATCTTCCCTTCTACTCTCCTTTACACCCGGATTCCAAGCAGACACTGGGAACAGTGAATAGAAGGCTGCTACACCCTGCTTAAAAGAAATACACTGAAAGAACTACTGGAAGTTCGTGGAAGGATTGCTAGCAACAAAACCAAGCGGGTCATCATAGCAGAATTAATGGAGCTAGACCTGGAGGACGTGATTGCAGCAACGCCAGCAGTACAAGAGATGGAGACACCAGTGATTCAGGATGAGTCACCAACCAACAAGCTAATGAGAGAGAAGCTAGCGTGGTTCGGCCCGAACCCAACGCCGGATGTGGTGCTGAAAGTGATGGACATGTTAGTAAACGCAGAGCTACAGAAGGATAAACAAATAAGAGACGCAGAGCTACAGAAGGCTAAAGAAATAAGAGACGCAGAGCGACAGAAGGATAAACAAATAAGGGACGCAGAACTACAGAAGGATAAACAAATAAGGGACGCAGAGCTACAGTTAAAACTGGCAGCAGTCCAACAAGCAGCCGCACCTTCTACGAACAGTGAGTACAGCACAGCAGACGCAAGGAAGATTCCGTTTAGCGCTTTTAAAGCTTTTGATGAAAAGGACTGTGAGATTGATAACTACCTGGCAGACTTTGAGCGACAATGTAACCTGCACCGAATAGCTAGAAGAGACTGGGTTGCAATATTGTCAGGCAAACTGTCAGGCAAAGCTTCTGATGCTTTCCGGACCGTGCCAGATCAGGATATCCATAGCTACGCCAGGGTTAAAGAAGCGCTCCTGGCTCGTTATGCAGTAACCCCAGAGTCCCACCGACAGAAGTTCAGGGACTCACGCAAAACCACGGAAGACTCTTACGCAGAATGGGCATGCCAGCTGTCCCTGTCGGCCTCTAACTGGGTTAACAGCAGCCAGGCCACCACCGCAGAGGACATTTTGCAACTAATGCTCCTGGAGCAATTTTATAATCACATCCAGACGGACGTCAAGGATTGGGTGAGAGATCGCAGGCCCATGACTCTACCAGAGGCCGCAAAGTTGGCGGATGAATATGCGGATACTCGCAAGACAAACCAGGTCACACCACGGGTACAACCCCCACAACCAACGGCGCCCTCACACCCACCAGCCGCTAGATACCAACCGCCTAACAGACCGATGACATATAGCCCTCGCTACCCACGCCAGGAGGACAACGAACAACGCTGCTTCCGGTGCAAACAGTTGGGTCACTTCAAGCAGAATTGCCCCATGAATGACAACACCAGGTCAAATTGGTCTCAACCTGGGTACCGCCCACCAGCAGCAGCCCATTGTGTAGACTCAGCTTGGGATCCCCAGGAGCTGGGTCAGGAAGAACCATTGGGCACCCCTTACGAAGCCCTCATGGTACAATCTGTTATTACGGACAACAGGGAACACCATTGTCAGCTGGTCATGGGCGACAGCCATGAGCCGGAGGGGCCTTGGAGGGAGCTGGGCAGAAAGAGGCACCGCCAGCTACCCTCCAAGAAGAAGAGGTCCTGGAAGTCATATAACCAGCGGACCTGGGAGGAGAAGAAGCGACTGGAGGAGATGGAATCGCAGTGGGCGCCCCAGATGCGGGCCGAGATGTTCGCCAAGGGCCCACCGGTGGCCCCTTACACCACCACCCAGTTCCTGATGATGAAGGACCACGTGGAGAGCCTGCAGGACATGAGCAAGCAGGATCTGATCCGTGAGTACATAGAGCTGGAGGAGTGCATAAGACGCATGGAGGAGGAGAACAACCACCTGAGGTCACAGCGGGCTGACCCCCCCAGGCTCCATGAACTGGAGATGGAGCTGGAGAAGCTCAAAGAGGAGAACCGGCGGCTGCGGAGGGAGCAGGGGGTGGCTGACCTTATGGGGCTCTGATTCCCCCCCCCCCCCCCCCCGACTCTGAGCACCAGTGCTACAGCATTTCAACAAATATAACTTTTTCTTTTTATGAATCTCCTGGGATTGTCACTTCAGAGCCATAACCTGCCCCCTCCCATAGCGGGGAACACCTAGACGGCGGCGCACAGACCCATCCGCTGTCTTCTGGTGACTTTGCAGATCGCACAAAGTCTTGGGGACTGACCGGCGTGTGATCTGACGACCCGGTGACATACCTGAGTCTGAAGCAGTTGCCAAGGGAGGTCAGTCATGCCAAACGGAGTTAACCTCGGACTAAAAGCTCTGAACCCGTCAACCCTACTGGACCAGGGAAGGTCCAACCGGGTTTGCCGGAGCAGGGAGCAAAAGGGGGGCCATTGTGATACATTTGCCTATATGTCTCAGTTTACTGCTCCCTGCTAGCCATATGGGTAGAGGTAGAAAGGAATTTCATGTGATTCATTCCTCTGACAGGTTATTGACGTGCTAATGTCCCCTCACTGTTTCTAAAGGTTAATTGATCTATTGTGTTGTGTGAAGGAGAGCTGGGTTTAAGTGGCTTGTGTTAATTATTCTGATTGCTTCATTGTGGAAATTATCTCTCTATATGCGGGGTCGAGCGGTCTGGTTGATGTATTCAGTACAGCTAGTGCTCAGCGTCATTGATGTCATTGTCTAAAGAAAATGTGTTTTCAGCATCGGCTCCGTCGTGTCTACCTAGTCATCTGTATGGAAGCCCCAGTGTGAGGGGGGCGGAGATTTGTCATTGTAACAGTTTTGGAAATGACATATAAGCTGTGTGTGTTATAACATTAAACTCTGTGTTGTTCAAGCAGTAAGCTGGTCTCATGTGTGGCTTTCTGGGCGATTCCAGGGATATCCCTCCTCGTGGAATATTGGGGTGATTTTCGTTATGGGAAGAAGGGAACGTTGGCGGGGATATCATACCGATACCGTCACATCTATATACCCTCTTCATACTGTAATACCTATATACCCTCTTCACGCTGTAATACCTATATACCCTCTTCACACTGTAATACCCTCTTCATACTGTAATACCTATATACCCTCTTCATGCTGTAATACCTATATACCCTCTTCATGCTGTAATACCTATATACCCTCTTCATACTGTAATACCTATATACCCTCTTCACACTGTAATACCTATATACCCTCTTCATACTGTAATATCTATATACCCTCTTCATGCTGTAATATCTATATACCCTCTTCATGCTGTAATACCTATATACCCTCTTCATGCTGTAATATCTATATACCCTCTTCATGCTGTAATACCTATATACCCTCTTCATGCTGTAATACCTATATACCCTCTTCATGCTGTAATACCTATATACCCTCTTCATACTGTAATACCTATATATCCTCTTCATACTGTAATACCTATATACCCTCTTCATACTATAATACCTATATACCCTCTTCATACTGTTTGTGATGGTTGCGTAATTCAAACCATTGACTATTCTCCACTACTGTTTTGTGAAATACAAGGGATGTAACTTTATTTGTGAAAAAAAAATACAATTACAAAAAATAATTTCCGTCCCCGCTCACCTTTCCTGTCAGCAGCTCCATCATCTTCTTGGTGACTTCTAGAATCTTCTCCATGTTGTGTCTCTCAGGTTTTAGGGAGTCACATGGAGGCACTGTGATGGTCATGTGATCCCCTGACTTCACAAGAGGAAATCTCTGTATTGGAGAACCAATAGGAATATCATGTTAGGATCCCAGAATCCTCCTCACCTCTCCGGTCAGGTCTGTGTATTATTAATAGAGATAAAAATTATGTCATGTGACCTCCCAGAATCCTCCTCACCTCTCCGGTCAGGTCTGTGTTTTATTAATAGAGATAAGAGTGATGTCATGTGACCTCCCAGAATCCGCCTCACCTCTCTGGTCAGGTCTGTGTTTTATTAATAGAGATAAGAGTGATGTCATGTGACCTCCCAGAATCCTCCTCACCTCTCCGGTCAGGTCTGTATTATTAATAGAGATAAGAGTGATGTCATGTGACCTCCCAGAATCCTCCTCACCTCTCTGGTCAGGTCTGTGTTTTATTAATAGGGATAAGAGGGATGTCATGTGACCTCCCAGAATCCTCCTCACCTCTTTGGTCAGGTCTGTGTTTTATTAATAGGGATAAGAGGGATGTCATGTGACCTCCCAGAATCCTCCTCACCTCTTCGGTCAGGTCTGTGTATTATTAATAGAGATAAGAGTGATGTCATGTGACCTCCCAGAATCCTCCTCACCTCTCCGGTCAGGTCTGTATTATTAATAGAGATAAGAGTGATGTCATGTGACCTCCCAGAATCCTCCTCACCTCTTCGGTCAGGTCTGTGTATTATTAATAGAGATAAGAGTGATGTCATGTGACCTCCCAGAATCCTCCTCACCTCTTTGGTCAGGTCTGTGTTTTATTAATAGGGATAAGAGGGATGTCATGTGACCTCCCAGAATCCTCCTCACCTCTTCGGTCAGGTCTGTGTTTTATTAATAGGGATAAAAGGGATGTCATGTGACCTCTCAGAATCCTCCTCACCTCTCCGGTCAGGTCTGTATTAGTAATAGAGATAAGAGTGATATCATGTGACCTCCCAGAATCCTCCTCATCTCTCCGGTCAGGTCTGTGTTTTAATAATAGGGATAAAAGGGATGTCATGTCACCTCATAGAATTCTCCTCACCTCTCCGGTCAGGTCTGTGTATTATTAATAGAGATAAGAGTGATGTCATGTGACCTCCCAGAATCCTCCTCACCTCTCCGGTCAGCAGGTAGATGATCTCCAGGGTGAGGTTTAGTATCTTCTCAGTCATGTGACTCTGGTCCTCCTCCATCCTCATTGGTCCCATCATTTGATCTATACAGGTCTCCTTGTAGACGGATAACTTTGGGAAATGAAAGACGTATTTGGAGGGTATTGGTCACACAATAATAGGATGTGGATGTGAGGGGGGGTAATTGAGGGGGTTTTTGTACATTCAAGAACTACTACCCCCATGGGAATACATTTATTATTATTGTTATACAGGATTTATAAAGCACCAACAATTTGCACAGCACAGGATGAATCAGAGGGCCCTGCTCGTTCGCAACTACAATCTAGGAGGGAGGGTGAAATAATACAAAAAGTAATAACTGTGGGGGATGAGCTGATGGAGAAAATAAATGTACAGATGTTAGGTGTGGACAGGATAGGCTTCTCTGGAAAGGAGGGTTTTCAAGGATCAGCTAAAAGCAAACAGAGTAGGAGATAGTCAGACAGAATGGGGTATGGAGTTCCATAGGATGCCAGAGGCTCGGGAAAGTCCTGGAGGTGAGCATGGGAGGAGGTGACAGGAGAGCTCTCTAGCAGGAGGTCTTGGGAGGAATGAAAAAAACGATTTGGTTGGTATGGTGAGACTAGGTTAGTGATGTAGGTGTGGGCTGAGTTGCAGATGGCTTTGTCAGTTATTGTTTGCATTTAGAATTTATTTTGTTGGGTGAATGGAAGCCAATGGATGGATTGGCAGAAAGAGGGGGCAGACGATGGGCGGGGATTTCATAAGAGAGAAAGTAGGGTTGCCAGGCAGAGAAGTCATCCAGGAAGGTTAATACCAGTCCAGGGGGCCAGTAGATAACAGTAATTCTTAGAGAAAAGGGAAAAGAAGCCAAATACAATGTGCCTCAAAAGAGTAGAGTGTCAGAGAAGGAGGTGGGTAAAGGTGATGTGTGGGGGCTAGAAGGATTCTTACTCTGCCTCCCTTCCATTCACTTGGTCTGGAGGAGTGAGTCCAGAGAAGGCCACCATGGGAGATCGAAGCAGGAGAAGCAGTGTCGGATTCATGAAGCCAGGTTTCAGTAATGGCAAGTAGGTTAAATGGATTTGTGATAAAGAGGTTGTGGAGGGAGGTGAGTTTTTTTACAGAGAGAGCGGGCATTCCAGAGGGCACAGGAGAAGAGGAGGCTGGTTTTAAGAAGAAGAGGATTGAAAACCAAGTTCTGTGGATTGCAGATGCTGCAGAGGGTATAGGGTGATTGGAGTGTTGGGTAGTTAAATGATAGAAGGCTGGGGGGCATGGCTAACCGCAGACCGTGATGGCTGCTTGAGAGCCGAGCTCCTCAATAACGGGACACACAGCGGCACAGAACGGCTTCACAGGGGACATACACTCACCCTACCACCTCCACCTTCATCCACCTCCCGCAGCAAAACTGGCGGTTTCCCTGTAAGCCCCCAATCCTACCCTGACACCACAATCAGCTAGTCCAGCTAAGGCTAGATTCAGGCTGGATGGCCCTGTATGCAGTCCGGTGACAGGGCCAGAGGTTGACTCAGGGGAAGACACCAGGAAATTACCAGACAGAATTGAGAAATTCCCCACCACTAATCAGGCTGTCATGGACACTGTGCTGAAAGATATGCTGCTCTCATTACGAAGCTCTATACAGGCCGACATGATGTCCTGCTTGCAGAAGTTTCACACAGACATACAGGAGGTGGAGTCAAGGGTGGATCACACCGAATGTAAAATGGGGGAATTTGCATCCACTATAAATTACTTAGTGGATGCCCAGAAGGAGAATGAGGACGAGATGGAGAGTTTTAAGGTAAAAATGGTAGACATGGAGGACAGGAGCAGGAGGAACAACATGAAAATAAGAGGTATCCCTGAGTCCGTCCAACAGGTGATCTGAGGGCCTATGCCACTACCCTATTTACAGAACTCCTTCCTCATCTGACCGTGCTAGATGTCACGATAGACAGCATCCATTGCCTCCCCAAACCATCCTACCTTCCCGTTCAAATTCAGAGAGATGTGATTCTGAGATTACACTTTTACCACGCCAAAGAGCAGCTCATGGTGGCCATGCGTACCAAGGAACGCATCTAACCCCAATGCCAGCACCTGCAATTATATGCAGATCTGTCTCAGTATACATTGAAAAAAAGGAGAAGCTTGGTCGCAATCACCAAGGCACTCAGGAATCACCAGATGTCTTACAGGTGGGGGTACCCAACCAACATCACTATCACCAAAGACGGGACTACGCACGTTTTGACATTCCTTGCTCAAGGAATGACACATTGTCCCTGACTTGGACGATAACTCCAATAAAAAAAATATGAAAAAAGCGCAACCTGTGGAATCAGAATGGAGAATGGTCACTGCAAAAAACTCTAAGGCCCCATACACACGAGAGGATCGATCCGCTGAAATTGATCCGCGGATCGGTTTCAGCGGATAGATCCGCTGGTGTGTACGATCCAGCGGATATTTATCCGCGGATATATTTCGGGCCGATCGATTTCCAGCGGATAAAAATTTCTTAGCATCCTAAGAAATCTATCCGCTGGAATCGGCTCCAGCGGATCGATCCGGTGGTCTGTACAGACTCACCGGATCGATCCGTCCGAACCCATCCCTCGCATGCGTCGTAATGATTCGACGCATGCGTGGAATTGCTTATATGACAGCGTCGCGCACGTCATCATCGCGGCGACGGCGCGACACGTCACCGCGGTGTGAATTCGGCGTGGATTTCGATCCGATGGTGAGTACAATCCAGCGGATCGAAATCCTCAGAGGATTTATCCACGGAAACGGTCCGGAGGACCGTATACACGGATAAATCCTCTCGTGTGTACTAGGCATAAGAAACACGCCTGAACCTGGTGGTCCCGGGGGAGGAGGGGAAGTTTGTGACTAAGAGGGGAAGCCCTCTTAGTCACAAACTTGACCCCTTTAATTACATTTGAGCAGCAGCCAGCTGCATCCGAGTGAACAGTTAAATTGTTTTGACCCGGGCAGTTAACCTTTGGGTCCAACATGTTCCTTTTTTCTCAGAAATCTGAACTTCAGTTGTGTTATATAATTTTTTGTGTTACGCTTTTACTTATCATTTTTTCTCCCTATTCATCACAGTCCGCTCCAACTAACAAATGGCATCATCTAAAGTGTCGTATTCAGGACTTCTTACATGATCAATTCCCATGCTGGAAGAGACACAGTGCTGACTTCAAGATCCTACACCAAAGCACAGTCAGTCTACCCTCACGTCTATCTACGGTGCATCATCAGAACGTGAGTACCTCAGCCACAGCTTCTACACACTCTTTTCACTACAAAAGACATTCTCTCTTTGACCACTGGGGGGGAACACTCACCACAAGACTCAGCTCTCCTCTTCAAGGATCTACAGCATAGCATCTTCAAACCATCCACATGGGGGTGACTTTTCTTTCTATTAATTCAAAAGGCCTCAATCACCCAGTTAAGCGCAAATCACTGTGGTCTGAAGCCTTGCAATTTAAGAGTGACATCCTGTGTGCACAGGAAACACACTTCTGCGCTACTGCACAGCCCAAACGCTCGCACAAGAGCTACCCATATGTTTTTACCGCAAATGCTGAGTCAAAGAAAAAGGGGGTCCTCACGGCAATCAGAGACACGGTCTCATTTCAGCTCCACAAAGAAATTAAAGACCCTAGTGGCAGGTATGTCATCTTAATCTGTGATATAAACTCTACCACGTATACAATTGCAAACGTATATACCCCTAACTCCCATCAAATGAAATTACTTAATAAGCAGTTAAAGAAGATAGACCTGCTCAGAAGAGGGGCCCTGGTGATCTGCAGAGATTTTAACCTTGCTCCAGATAAAACCATAGACTCAACCTCTACATCTACTTGTAAAGGCCCTTCTCTTCTTAGCACACTGCATCAACACCGTTCTTACTCCTGCATAGATCTCTTTCTAGTGGACCAAAGCCTCCTATCCCGTACCACCAATACGACTATAAACACTATTACGTGGTCAGACCACACATCTGTGACTCTAAATATAGAAGACTCCCTCTCATCTGGGGCAAACCCATCCCTCCTGCAGAGAGAGGATACCAGGAAAATTCTAGAAACTCAGCTGAATGCTTAATTTGCTGACAATGTAGATTCTGTGGAAAATTACTCTACCATGTGGAACACCCACAAAGCGTTCATGCGAGGCATTTTTATAAAGTTAAGAGGAAAGACACATAAAAGAACTTACTGACAGCATCCATGATCTGGAAACCCAGAACAAACAGGATCCCTCGCCCTCCATATCCCATAAACTCTCACAAATTAGACATGATCTCAGACTCTGTCTTCTGGGGGACGTTGAGAAGTCTACTAGACGACTAAAAATGACTTATTATGCCAATGGCAATAAAGCCGGGAAAATTCTCGCCTACCGTCTGCGTGGCTGCAGGTACAAAGCTAGAATCCCTTACATAGTCCACCCTATCACTAATGATAAACATTATCATCCTAAAAACATTGGGCTAGATTCAGCAAGGATTTACGCCGGCGTATCTATAGATACGCCACGTAAATTCAAAGCTGCGCTGGCGTATCTTCTTTCTGTATTCAGAAAGCAAGATACGCCGAAATTAGCCTAAGATCCTACTGGCGTAAGTCTCTTACACCCTCGTATCTTAGGGTGCATATTTACGCTGGCCGCTAGGTGGCGCTTCCGTCGTTTTCGGTTTAGAATATGCAAATGACCTAGATACGCCGATTCACAAACGTACGTGCGCCCGACGGAATTTTTTACGTCGTTTGCGTAAGGCTTTTCCGTTTTAACGTTGCTCCTGCTTCTATGAGGCGTACGCAATGTTAAGTATGGACGTCGTTCCCGCATCAAATTTTTTTTACGTCGTTCGCGTAATCGTTCGCGAATAGGGCTGGACGTAATTTACGTCCACGTCGAAACCAATACGTCCTTGCGGCGTACTTTGGAGCAATGCACACTGGAAAATGTACACGGACGGCGCATGCGCCGTTCGTAAAAAACGTCAATCACGTCGGGTCACCACCCATTTACATAAAACACGCCCCCCTCATCCTCATTTGAATTAGGCGCGCTTACGCCGGCCCCATTTACGCTACGCCGCCGTAACTTAGGAGGCAAGTGCTTTGTGAATACAGCACTTGTCTCACTTACTTACGGCGGCGTAGCGTAAATACGATACGCTACGCCGCCGTAACAATGCACGATTCTACCTGAATCTAGCCCATTGTGGATGCTTTCAGTAACTACGATGGAACCCTCTACAACTTAGAGAAAGATCCTCTTACTCACCAACCCGAATCGGAGCTGATAGCTGGCTTCCTAGCCAAATTGTCCCTTCCTCAACTAACAACATGCCAACTTCAAATGATAGAAGGCCCAGGGTTCGGGGATATGTCACCAGAGGTTAGGAGAAGCAGAAGGGTGAGGGAGGTGATGTGGGAGTGTGATTTATATGAAGGGACATAACCCAGCGTCCTGGAGGATTTATCAGCATGTAGGTGTAGAAGTATCAGGAGTTGGTGAGTGCAGTAATAGGGAGAGGACAGAAAGGAGGGTGATATATATAAGGTGTGGGGTGGAGAAGAGGGGTGAAGGAAAGAGGACACAAGTGGTAGGGAGCGCATGTTACAGAGTGGAAGGAGAGCTGAATAGAGAGACGGGTCACCTACAATCTGTTTGGTACTTCTCAGTGCAGTTTGCTATGTATGTTCACTTTGTGCAATCCCTGGAGTGCAGAGCTTTATTGTACAAATCACTTGTATAAAGAATCACTTAGAGAAAGAATCTCTAAAGGAAAGAACCCCAGCAACGTGCTGACCCCATAAGGGTGCTCCAGTGTTATACTGTCAAAGGTGGGGGTGTTTTTTTGTTAATTGATGAATCATGAGATAATATAAGGATGGCTGACAATCAGAGGAGACCTTTCACATCGAAAGTCAGACCAGCAAGAGGGCAGAGCTGTAAAGATAAGGTCAGCACATAAAACTTGGTAAGACACTACAGAGCAACACAAACATCATAATGATGGAGACGGGGAACAGGTGGTGAAAGTGACACCAAAAGACACACAGACACAGTGACAGCAAACAGTTTCCAGCTGTTCAGTTATGGGTGGATGTGACTCAGATGGGACATACCTGTGGAGGGACAGAGAAGAAATCTTCGGACGAGGCAAAGCTTGAAGTGCAAATTACTTTTATAAAGAACTAGCTGAATACCCGGCGTTGCCCGGTCTTCCTATCTTAACCTTTTGGGGAGGAAAATCATAGTAATATAAATATACCCATCTTTTATATAAGGGTGTAGGTAAGGGTTAATTTAACTGTCATATATTTTTATTTGGCATATAAGTAATATGTGTACCAGGTATTATTGAAATATCTCCAGGCGTACAGAAGTTATGTGGGAACATACATTTCCCATTGATTTGCATGGGACTTTAAACAAAAACCCGACCCTCACAAATGGGGGTAGTTAAGGGATAAATTAACTATCCTATAGTTTAAGTGGACATATAAGTAACATGTGACCAAGTGTTATCGAAATATCTACAGCCGTTTGGAAGTTATGAAGTAACATGTATTTCCCATAGAGTTGAATGGGAACTAAAGGAAAACCCCGACCATGGCAAATGGGGGTGGGTAAGGGTTAAACCACCTATCCTATGTTTGTTGCTGACATATAAGTAACATGTGTGCCAAGTTTCATGTTAATATCTTTAGCCGTTTGGACGTGATGCTGGAACATACATACATACATACACACACAGACACGTTGAGTTTTATATTAAAGAATTATTTTGAGAGAAAAAAAAAAAAAAAAGTGAGAACCTCGGCAACGTGACCTAATCACAGCCAGGGAGACATCTCCCGATCTTTGCAGCCGCGCATTGGGACAATGTCTCCCTGGCTGTGATTAGCGCAGCGCCGTGCAGACTTCCTGGCGGGCTCTGCATGTGTACTATGCGAACACGCTGGAGCTCATCCTTACTCAGCATGACTTACATAATGAAGGAGATGAGGGGGAGGCAGTCACTTAAGGTGACCATAGATACATGGAAATTCAGCTGGTTCAGCAGGGATCGGTCACATTTCCATCCATGTGCGGTCACTGCCGGATAAAAGTCACTCGATCAGCGGCTGCAGCCAATAGATTCATCACTGATCTGTGTATTCTGAGAGCGGAGGAGCGCCCCCCATTGTCAGATTACAATAGTGCAGCGGGGAAGATTCCCCCATCCCCCTCCAATGTGTGGATGGGGGAATCGGTTCAGTTTTTTCACTCATCCCGCTGGCTGAACGATAAAACTGAACCATGTATGGCCAGCTGTGGAAGCAAGATATAATAATCATCAACTGATCCCCCTGAAGGGGTTAATCTACATTTCCACACTATATATGTGTGTATCATCATCTGCTGGAGATAAAAGACGTCACAGTGACTATGGAGGAAGAGGACGGACATGACGGGGTTACTGGGTGTAAATAGAAGATAAGATCTTATTACCTCCTCTGCTGCCTCTTCCAGCGACATCTCTTCTCTACTTCCTCCCGACTCACCTCTCACCCGGAACTTCCTGTCTGTACCTGACATCACTTCCTGTCTTCCATAGAGAATTACTGTCTTGGTAAATGTGAGATTACCACCTTGTGGAGCTCAGAGGAACTGCAGCCCTGAGAAACATCTCGTAGTGTGAACACGGCCTTGTGCTGTGTGTATGTACTGTATATCCTTATAGATGGGTCATCTCCACTCCCACCAAGGGGGATAGAAATATATTACTGCTCGGGGGAGGGGGAGACATTTTGGCCCCTTTGATTTTGCAGTAAAATTGATGTGAGATTTAGTCATGTAGAACATCTGTTATATGGATACAAAGAACCCCAGCCGAGAGTAAAGGGTGGAAATGGCTCCTGATCCCCAGATTTGGGCAATTATGTCCCCAATATAAATAGAAAAAAACCTGCGCTATGTGTAACAACTCAAATACCTCCAGAAATAACTTCTACCGGACTGCTGCTGTAACAAAGGTAAGTCTTCCCTTTATCACCTAGAAGAGTGGACCTGCAGAGAACACTATATTGAGTACAAAATATTGTATGATTACATGACTTTACACAGATTTGTAGTTTAATTAATATAGAAGCAAATATTATAAGGATTACTAAAGAAGTAGGTGTAACGTGGAAGCAGTGGATCTGCAGGGAACATCATCCTGAGTACAAAGCTCTTTATGTTGTATATGAATTTGCACATGGATCAGTTTCCTTCATTTATAGATAAACACCATAAGATGAATGAAGTAGGTGTAAAGTGGAGGCAGTAGATCTGCAGGGAACATCATCCTGAGTACAAAGCTCTTTATGTTGTATATGAATTTGCACATGGATCAGATTACTTCATTTATTGATAAACACCATAAGATGAATGAAGTAGGTGTAAAGTGGAGGCAGTAGATCTGCAGAGAATATTATTGGGGCCCCTAGCACTTTATATATGAATGTCTCCACATATTTTAGTGTATTTGTGATAATTGATGGGCGGCACACACAATAGGACAGCGCTGTGACACATAATGCTCTTCTAGGTGATAAAGGGAAGACTTACCTTTGTTACAGCAGCAGTCCGGTAGAAGTTATTTCTGGAGGTATTTGAGTTGTTACACATAGCGCAGGTTTTTTTCTATTTATATTGGGGACATAATTGCCCAAATCTGGGGATCAGGAGCCATTTCCACCCTTTACTCTCGGCTGGGGTTCTTTGTATCCATATAACAGATGTTCTACATGACTAAATCTCACATCAATTTTACTGCAAAATCAAAGGGGCCAAAATGTCTCCCCCCCCTCCCCCGAGCAGTAATATATTTCTATCCCCCTTGGTGGGAGTGGAGATGACCCATCTATAAGGATATACAGTACATACACTGAGCACAAGGCCGTGTTCATTCACACTACGAGATGTTTCTGCAGTTTCTCTGAGCTCCACAAGATGGTGATCTCACTGCTACCCAGACAGGAAGTCTCTATGGAAGACAGGAAGTGATGTCAGGTACAGACAGGAAGTTTCGGGTGAGAGATGAGTCGGGAGGAAGTAGAGGGAAGACATTGCTGGAAGAGGCAGCAGAGGAGGTAATAAGATCTTATTTTCTATTTACCCCCTTGTAATGAAGGTCAGAAATATTAAATATTGGTATTTAGTTTTATAAAATGACAATCTCTAATCCAGGTGCAATGTATAACGCAGTCAGTTGATCTGTATAATGTGGTGTGTGAGTTCCGGGGTCCCCACTAAGGATGAGCTCCAACGTGTTCGAATGGTTCTCTTGCAGAGCCCGCCAGGAAGTGTGCACGGCGCTGCGCTAATCACAGCCAGGGAGGCATTTGGCTAGATTCAGAGAGATGGCCGCAACTTTGCGGCGGCATAGCTTAGCGTGTTTAGGCTACGCCGCCGTAAGTTTGCGAGGCAAGTATTTGATTCTCAAAGTACTTGCCTGCTAAGTTACGGGGGCGTAGCCTAAAGTGGGCAGGTGTAAGGGCGCCTAATTCAAATTTGTCTAAGGGGGCGTGTTTTAGGATAATGAGGCTTGACCCGACGTGATTGACGTTTTTTTCGAACAGCGCATGCGCCGGGCGCCTACATTTCCCAGTGTGCATTGCGGCTAAGTCTGCCGCACGGGCCTATTGATTTTGACGTGGACGTAAACAACGTAAATCCCTATTCACGGACGACTTACGCAAACAGCGTAAAATTTTCGAATTTCGAAGCGGGAATGGCGGCCATACTTTAACATTGGCTACGCCACCTAGGGGGCATCTTTAACTTTAAGCGGCCTATCTCTTACGTAAACGGCGTATCTGTACTGCGGCGGCCGGGCGTACGTTCGTGAATAGGCGTAATTGGTGATTTACATATTCTATGCCGAACGCAATGGAAGCGCCACCTAGCGGCCAGCCTAAATATTGCAACCTAAGATAGGACGGTGCAAGCCGTCGTATCTTAGATATGTTTAAGCGTATCTCTGTTTGAGAATACACTTAAACTTAGGACGGCGCAGATTCTGAGTTGGGTCGGCGTATCTACTGATACGCCGACCTAACTCTACCTGAATCTAGCTAATTGTCCCGATGCTCGGCTGCAGATATTGGGAAATGTCTCCCTGGCTGTAATTAGCACAGCGCCGTGCAGACTTCCTGGCAGGCTCTGCACGTGTACCATTCGAACACGCCGGAGCTCATACTTAGTCCCCACATGGGGAGGACATGAGGCTCCCTCAGTAAGAAGAACATAAATGATTGTATATTGTGGTGGGATAGAACCAGACACCTCGGCACCCCCTGAATCTGAGGTGAGGTCTCTGACTGAATTCAGAA
Organism: Rana temporaria; assembly: GCF_905171775.1. Taxonomy (NCBI): domain Eukaryota; kingdom Metazoa; phylum Chordata; class Amphibia; order Anura; family Ranidae; genus Rana; species Rana temporaria. The sequence continues at coordinate 461,434 of NW_024404436.1, forward strand.
CACAGATAATAAAGAAGGGGGTCAGTCTGGTGAGAGTCGTCTTCCATGATGGACACAGAGAGGGGCTGATGGTCACAGACCTCACTAGAAGGAAGCTGGAAGGTGCTTAGAACTGCTGAGTCTGATGGATCGGTATGGACTGTATGCTGCTCTCTGCACCCTGAGACTGCTGGGACATCTAGTTCTGTATTGTCTGTTCTGTGTGAGGCTCGGAGCTGTGGCCAGAGCTTGGGAAAGGGAGGTTACCGCTCCAGATGGATGCAATTGGCAATCAATGTCCTCTCAGAAGCCACGGGTGCTGGCAATGCACAAAGCAAAAATAGGAAAAAAATGTATATGGACAGCCGCACTCCAAATTTTTTTTTTCGGTTGCCTTTATTGGTAAAGGGATAAAGGCACTACAAATCCCAGTAGACAGTGGGATATACATCTTACGCGTTTCGCACTAACATCTAGTGCTTAGTCATAGCTCAGTTTTTTGTGCCCCCAAAGCAAGCAGCTTGATCTGGGGGCACCCGAGTAGGCAGGCTCACTCCCAACCTGTTGCTCTGCGGGTCCATTCACACACAAAGCCGCAGCTCAGCCCAACACTCCCTCTCTCCTCATTGGCCCACTGGCTGTGATTGACAGCTGCACTTTGCTGATTCATGATGGGCTCATGTGAGTATTAGGGGGGGCTTCTGCACACAGAAGGTTATTTACCGTCATGCATAGACTGCATGAAGGTAAGAAATCCTGAGCCTTTAGAACCAATAGATTTAGGTCATGCTGAGATAATCTCCCATTGGCTGAGCAATATTCTCATGTGTCTCTGAGCTCCTTCTTGCTATTCCTCGTCCTGCCTGTTGTTTCCTTGGATTGATTTTCTGTGTAGTGACCCCGGCTTCATCTCTTGGATGCGCTCGTCTGTTGCTTGTCCTGACCTTTATCCTGATTCCTGGATCTCCTCCTCATCTCTCCTCCATATCCTCTTACACAGCTTTTCTCCTGCAGTGACCCTGGGGGGAGGAAACTTGGCCCCAGCACTCAGCAAAATCCATCCCCACCATTAGAAGCTCTGGAGAAAATTGTCTGGTATTTACACTCCGTTCCTCCGCACGTCACCTGATCACATGAAAACTTAATTTAACAGATTCCTGACAGATTTATGTATGGTAAAGGTCAAAGTTCACTCTTCAGTTTAGGAGAGGTAGGATGCACCCAGGAACAATGATTTGGTTTGCACAGGAGCCTCATATAGAGGACCCCTCAAATCTCCCCATCCAAATGTCCCGCCTTCCAGAGTCTATATGTCCTATGACATCACACTGAGCTCACAGCTGTCCCTCCAGCTGCTTTATTTTTCTGATGCTCTTAGGATGTGGGCGGACCCTTGGCACCCTCACTAGCAAAGTGGGACTGTTGGTCCTGCATTGTATGTAATGACGTCAGAATACCTGCTACAAGCTTTTATCCTGCATAGTGTGGGGGGTCCTGTGTGGGTAAATTATATCTCAGTCTGAAGTGGGGCTTTAATAAAATGGAAACCTGAATGGTGAGGTGAGGAGGATTCTGGGAATGTCATTTCATTTTCCTATTTGTGTTCATATCCTTATAGTTTTCCTCCTGTGAAGTCTGGAGATCATATGACCATCACATTGCCTCCACCTCCCTCCCTGATAGAATAGAGAAATACAAAGAAGATTCCAGAAGTCACCAGAGAGATGATGGAGGAGAGGTGAGGAGAATTCTGGGACATTATCCAGTAACAGACAAGGGATGTGTCTGGATGGTGACTGTATCATTGTGTGTGTCAGGTTCCTATAAGGTGTCAGGATGTCACTGTCTATTTCTCCATGGAGGAGTGGGAGGATTTAGAAGGACACAAGGATCTCTACAAGGACGTCATGATGGACAATCAGCCGCCCCTCACATCACCGGGTAAGAGGAGACTTTATTGTAAAGGAGAGAGCAGTACGGAGGCTCCACCTAGATCCCCCATCATCTGATAAACACATAGAAACAATGTATTCAGTCAGTGTGTGTGTTTCCTACAGATGGATCCAGTAATGGGAACCCACCAGAGAGATGTCCCCGTCCTCTGTATTCCCGGGATTCCACACAGGAAGGTCACACCACCCCCCACCATCATCAGGTAGATGAGGAACAATCACTGATAGTATCATTAGGATCTGTACATTATCTGCATTGTTACCATTGATGTAATTTTTATTCTATATTCAGAGTGGGAACCTGAGAGATTCTAAAGTTGAGGTTAAAGAAGAGATGAAGGAGGAGGATGATGAGGATGGGGTGATGGAGGAAGAACACACCATCCCCCATCACCATCAGGTAGATGAGGAACAATTATTGGTGGTTATGATTTATACACAAACATGTTTATTATAATGAATGTTTTATTATATAATCAGAGTGGAAACCTTGGGGATGATAATATTGATATTAAAGAAGAGTATAAAGAGGAGGATGAGGAGTATGGAGTGATGGAGGAGTTTTCAGAAGGACACAGGGATATGATGGAGCCACCTAATACCTGGAACCCCCCAGAGAGATGTCCCCGTCCTCTGTATTCCCGGGATTCCACACAGGAAGGTCACACCACCCCCCACTGTTACAAGGTCGGTGGGACGGAGATTATAAAACACACTTATACTGACAATGTGTGGATTTTATAGATGTGATGTCACAATAATAAAGATTATATCTTACAGATGATATTCTCTCTCATTCTCTTGGTTTAGAGTGGAGATCCAATCGATATAGAATTTGAGGTGAAATCAGAAGAAGAAGAGACGTATGTGAGGGATGATCAGCAGTCTATGGAGGAGGATGGAATAACGGGGACATTTATAGAGGAGGACACTCCTACAGAGATCAGCACAGGTGGGTCATTAACACTAAATCCATTCCTCCACCCATACTGCTCACTGATTGGTCCAGAGTAGGGCGGGGACTGGGTGATATCAGCCTGTAATCCCCTGGTCACTTTCCTGAGCTGTGTTCCCCGTCCTGTATTCCTGTATTTCTCTCGGATAATCTTCCTTCTCTGTGCTGCAGACACAATTTATGTCTCTAGACTGGATTTATGGAGATTCTGGGGTTCAGCTGGCAGCAAAATGTTGATTTTCACCATAGGGTTTGCTTGACCTAGACACCTGGGGTATGTGCTTTGGGTCTTCTGCCCCATACCCGGGTCTAGTGAGATCTCTGACAGAACAATTCTCCCAGGGTCACTTGTTCTGTTGTCTGCTGGCTGTGTCGGGTGGAGGGATAGGTCTGTATAGTCTCAGACCCAAGTCACTGAGTGCAGTCTCAGGAGATGGGAGGCAGCGGTGTGGGATCTCTGCAACTTGTCTCATGTGAACATTTCATCTTCCACTGATTACTGAATACCAATATTATGAGTCCTGACCCTTACACTGTATAATTTATATTGTTCATTACATACCCCTAACTCTTGCACTATATACTCTATGGTGTTACATTACATATATACTCTATGGTGTACATTACATACTCCTGACTAGGGATGAGCTTCGAGTTTGAGTCGAACATTGACTGTTCGGGCGAACAGCGAACAATTAGGGGTGTTCGCGGCAAATATGAAAAGCCGCGGAACACCCTGTGAAATGGGAGAAATCTAAAGGGCTCATTTTAAAGGCTAATATGCAAGTTATTGTCCTAAAAAGTGTTTGGGGACCCGGGTCCTGTCCCAGGGGAGTGTTTGGGGACCCGGGTCCTGCCCCAGGGGACATGTATCAATGCAAAAAAAGTTTTAAAAAACGCCGCTTGATGTAACGCAGGTTTGCTGTTACATCAGAGGGGGGCATGGTCACTCGTCACTGGGAAAGCCTGTGTTTTCCCTTGCGTCAGAGGGGGGCGGGGTCATGTGACAGGTGGCCCCGCCCACACCTACATAAGAGATGTCACTGGCTGAAGCCACATCATTCCTGGGGTGTCTGATGGAGACAGGTGATGCGCTGCGCTGGATGGACAGCTCATCGCTGGATTCTGGACCTGGATGAAGAGATCTTCTCATCACTGGACCCCGGAGAGGAGATCACTCATCGCAGGATACCGACAGCGTTAGAGTGGAGACTGAGAGTGGATTACCACCGCTGGAATAGTTTTTTTTTAAATAAAGGACTTTCCCAACGGTGTCTGTTTTTTTTTTTTTTTTTTTTACAATTGTTACACTTTCTTATTGAAATGGTAGGGGTACAATGTACCCCATTACCAATTCACATAGGGGGGGGGGCGGGATCTGGGGGTCATGTGAAAATGACAATGGTCCCAAAAATGTGTCAAAATTGTCCGATGTGTCCGCCATAATGTCGCAGTCACGAAAAAAATCGCTGATCGTCGCCATTAGTAGTAAAAAAAAGAATAATTAATAAAAATGCAATAAAACTATCCCCTATTTTGTAAATGCTATAAATTTTGTGCAAACCAACCGATAAATGCTTATTGCGATTTTTTTTTTTTTTAAACCAAAAATTGGTAGAAGAATACGTATCGGCCTAAACTGAGGAAAAAAAATGTTTATATGTTTTTGGGGGATATTTATTATAGCAAAAAGTAAAAAATATTGAATTTTTTTCAAAATTGACGCTCTATTTTTGTTTATAGCGCAAAAAATAAAAACCACAGAGGTGATCAAATGCCACCAAAAGAAAGCTCTATTTGTGGGAAAAAAAGGACGCCAATTTTGTTTGGGAGCCACGTCGCACGACCGCGCAATTGTCAGTTAAAGCAATGCAGTGCCGAATCGCAAAACCTGGCCTGGGCATTTAGCTGCCTAAAGGTCCGGGGCTTAAGTGGTTAAAACCTCCTGTCTATATAAGAATTAAAAACAAAAGATAACGGTGAGAAAAGAGAAAACAATGACATTTATACAGAAAAGAAACTCGTATTAATCCGATGTTAGAAACTATAACATGAATGATATCGCTCTAAAAGGAAGATGTTACCGATGATACACAATAATACAAATAGGAATATGATATATAATGGACACATCAGTATATCGGGACAAGTTACAGAAAAGATGAAGGAAATTACGAGGTATATTTACAGAGAGTACGTCACCATGCTCCTGAGATCAGATCATCATGACTAGAGGCCTCAGGGTTCCCTTTCTGACTGCTTTATACCCCCCCATGCCCCTACTCCCCCCCCCCCCTCAAGGTTCCACCCTCCCTGGGATCTTGTCATTGGTCCAGAGTTGCTCAAAGTCTGATTGGCTGCACCTAAAGCTTCCTAAAATGTTCATGGTCAGGTAACTTTCGTTGCCTCTCCGTCTGCTAGATGTAATATACAACCCCATTGATCCCCAGCCCACCCAATTCCCACATTAGCATGCTAAGGGCCCCCGCTGTGATGGAGCCTTTACCTCTGCCCAAGCTTTCTTCAAAAACAAAAGTATAATTTAATTATCACCTGAATATATTTTACAGGAAGAAAAGTAATGTAAGAAAAAGCTCAGCTGAGCCCTTATTTCATCATATCACAAAATATACATATATACCGCCACACACATATACCGTATTTTACCACAAAATAATGGGAAAAACCTATTCACTCGAGTATAAGCCTAGGGTGAGAATGCAGCAGCTACTGTAAGTGGAAAAGAGGGTCAACCATGCCCATTTGCACGCCTCACTGTGCCCATTGCAGTCTCACTGTGCCCATTGCAGTCTCGCTGTGCCCATTGCAGTCTCGCTGTGCCCATTGCAATCTCACTGTGCCATACCTCACTATGCCCATTGCAATCTCACTAGCGAAAGCTTTGCAAACAAGAAGTGTGCAAGCCAGTGCCGCCCCTCTCCACCTTCTATACATAAATAGAAGCAAAAAAGGTATGGACAGCCGCACTCCGATAAATGTAAAAAACAATAAAAGCCTTTAACCCAGTAAAAAAAAACACTGCACAAACAGAGAAACAGCAAACGGTGGGATGATATAGCTGACGCGTTTCACATTGTTATACAATGCTTAGTCATAGCTAAGAACAACATAGAAAACAATCTCATTTATAGTATTCCAAAGAAAAAAGTCATGTGGTGAGTCCAGCCTGTGATTGGTCCGAACTGATTGCAGTAATCCCATACATCTGTGGATAGACACAGCGGAGAGAAACTACACCCATTAGAACCAGGTGGAAAGGAATTCAAAGATCAGCTGACAAAAAGCAAAAAAATTATTATGATGGATAAAAAAGAAAAAAGGAAAAAACACACAATTAAACATAGGTCAGTGGAAGTAAAGTGACAACAATCGTAGCATCTGCTTATGTAACCAGGTATAGGTGTGAATGTGAATGTGGGATGGAGTAAATAATAAAAAATAGTAGTGAAACCATCCAATTATTATTTACTCCATCCCACATTCACACCTACCTCCACCTAGGTCCCCCCGCCTGAGAGTGGGGGGGGATAGGCTGAGCTGGAGAGAGCACGATCTCCGGTGCAGGGGTGGATGGGGCTTGAGAGCGGCCCTGAGGAGCTCCGTGGCGGGAAGGGGCCATGTTACCGCGGCCCGCCCGAAACATCTCCGGGATGTGCTGGCTTAGCGCGTCGGTCTGCTCTCTGGGAGACCTCGAGCGGGATGGCGAAGATTGCCTCGATGCAGTACCCATCTCTGTATACCGGAACGGGGGTGTAAGTCACGGCAAATGGTGAAAATCGCCCTGAGGTGGCAGGAGCTCAGCGTTCAGGCAGCCATCTCCTAGCTCGGTCCGGCCACGCCCCCCCCCCCAAGTGAATGTCTTTGCGTTGTTTCGCTAAAGTTTGTTTCTCTTTTGTTCTCAGTCATATCATGCTGATTACAAAAACGATCCATGTAAAATATATACATTTAATACATAACTGATTTTTATTTTCCGGCCCCCGAATACTTGTAAAATCTACAATGTGGCCCTCCTGTTGAAAAGTTTGGAGACCCCTGCTCTATGGTGTACATTACATGCTCCTGATCCCTGCACTATATACTCTATGGTGTACATTACATACTCCTGACCCCTGCACTATATACTCTATGTTGTACATTACATACTCCTGACCCCTGCACTATATACTCTATGTTGTACATTACATACTCCTGACCCCTGCACTATATACTCCATATTGTACATTACATACTCCTGACCCCTGCACTATATACTCTATGTTGTACATTACATACTCCTGACCCCTGCACTATATACTCTACCAGCTGGACATTTTATATCTGATGATGTGATTGGAGCACAGACTTTTACATGTTGATAATTAGGGTTGTCCCGATACCACTTTTTTAGGACCGAGTACAAGTACCGACACTTTTTTTCAAGTACTCGCTGATACCGAATACGATACTTTTTTTTAAATGTGTCCCCAAATGCAGACATGTCCCCCACGAATGCAGCCATGTCCCCCCCCCCCCATATCCAGCCATGTCCCCCATATGCAGCCATGTCCCCCCCCCATATCCAGCCATGTCCCCCCCCCCATATCCAGCCATGTCTCCCCCCCATATCCAGCCATGTCCCCCCATATCCAGCCATGTCCCCCCCATATGCAGCCATGTCCCCCCATATGCAGCCATGTCTCCCCCCATATCCAGCCATGTCCCCCATATGCAGCCATGTTTACCCCCATATCCAGCCATGTCTCCCCCCATATCCCCCCCATGCAGCCATGTCCCCCCATATGCAGCCATGTCTCCCCCCATATCCAGCCATGTCCCCCATTTGCAGCTATGTCTCCCCCCATATCCAGCCATGTCCCCCCCCCATGCAGCCATGTCCCCCCCATATCCAGCCATGTCCCCCATTTGCAGCCATGTCTCCCCCCCCATATCCAGCCATGTCTCCCATATGCAGCCATGTCCCCCCCCCATGCAGCCATGTCTCCCCCCCATATGCAGCCATGTCTCCCATATGCAGCCATGTCCCCCTTACCTGCATCCCGCCGCATCCCCGCTGCCGCCGACTGCTTAATACGCGCGGGGAACATCACAGCTTTCATTTGAATAGCTGTAATGATTCGCGCTGCGCATAGACACTCCCCCTTGCTCGGCATTGGACAGTTAACCCGAGCAAGGGGGAGTGTCTATACTCGGCGCTGTGCGAATCATTACAGCTATTCAAATGAATGCTGTAATGTTCCCCGCCCGTATTAACCAAGTGTCGGCGGCAGCGGGGATGCGACGTAGCGGCGGGATGCTATGGCGGCGGCGGGGGGGGGGGAGTATTCTATTTCGGTATCAGGGGTATTTGCGGGAGTACGAGTACTCCCGCAAATACTCGGAATCGGTCCCGATACCGATACTAGTATCGGTATCGGGACAACCCTATTGATAATAATGTGATAACATCTTCAGACTTTGGAACCTTAACCAGAAAGTGATAATGAGGGAGGAGTCAATAACCCAATGATGGAGGTCTTCAGGATCAGTCCAGTCTTCACCTTGGTTGTTCTCCCCCATCCTCACTCTCTGACCTCTGGTGGGGCTCAGCCCCACTGTTATTCATGACTAAATCATGGACTAAATAAGAAAGTGCAGGACTTCTTGTGTTGGGAAGATGGCAATGAGTGATAGAGGGGGTGGGGACACTCGTCCTATAATCCCCTCATCACTGTCACTCCTATAAAAGACAGCTTCAATTTTTTTTGTCGTTTTTCACAAGACATAAAACAATGTTTTCCCCCACACACGGTCATTTAAATTGACATTTTTAAAAATGTCGTGTTTTTTTTTCATCACATAAAGTGATGGTGTGTACGCGGCATAAGGTCCATGAATAAAGAAATGATCTGGTAGGAGATCAGAGGACCCATTTGCTAGTTACCTTGAGGGGGAATTGTAAGATCCTCAGAGACAAAGCTGCCTGATGTGGGCGGAGTCCTGGTTTAGGGGAACCAATCAGCTCATGTCTAGTAATAATCTTTTTATTTCTATTTTAGTAGATGGACGGGAGATGAGGAAAACCTCAGAGGATTGTCTCACTTTGTCTCCAGACTGTAAAGTAGAAGATGAGGACATCACACAGTATAGTCCAGGAGAAAACCCGACTACCTCAAATGTCCATCCGGCACCACACAGTGTAGATGGACCATCGTATTCCTCTTATCCTGAGGAACCTCAGACTGTGAGGGACGGTGCCGTCCTTCCAACAGATAAGAGGCTTTCCTGTCCTGAGTGTGGGAAATGTTTTTTGTATAAGTCCCATCTTCACACACATCAGAGATCTCACACGGGGGAGAAGCCGTATTCCTGTCCTGAGTGTGGGAAATGTTTTTCATTAAAGTCCAGTTTTTCCAGACATCAGAGATCTCACACGGGGGAGAAGCCGTATTCCTGTCCTGAGTGCGGGAAATGTTTTTTATATAAGTCTCATCTTCACACACATCAGAGATCTCACACGGGGGAGAAGCCGTATTCCTGTCCTGAGTGCGGGAAATGTTTTTCATTAAAGTCCAGTTTATCCAGACATCAGAGATCTCACACGGGGGAGAAGCCATATTCCTGTCCTGATTGCGGGAAATGTTTTTCACAGAAGTCCGATCTTTACACACATCAGAGATCTCACACAGGGGAGAAACCATTTTCCTGTCCTGAGTGTGGGAAATGTTTTTCAGATAAGTCCAGTTTTTCCAGACATCAGAGATCTCACACGGGGGAGAAGCCGTATTCCTGTTTTGATTGCGGGAAATGTTTTTCACAGAAGTCCGATCTTTACATACATCTGAGATCTCACACAGGGCAGAAACCGTATTCCTGTCCTGAGTGTGGGAAATGTTTTTCACAGAACTCCCATCTTTACACACATCAGAGAACTCACACGGGGGAGAAGCCGTATTCCTGTCCTGAGTGCGGGAAATGTTTTTCAAATAAGTTCTCTCTTTCCACACATCAGAGATCTCACACGGGGGAGAAGCCACTTTCCTGTCCTGAGTGAGGGAAATGTTCCTCACTGAAGTCCTGTCTTTCTGTACATTGGGGATCACACACAACCCTTGAGGTGTATTAGTGAGTGCGGGAAATGTCTTGTATGTGAATGTTGCTGGACATCACAGCTCTCATGTGGGGAAGAAGCACACCCTGATATACACCTCAGATATACTCCATGGCTGATCTTCATCATGTAAGAAACAGTTCATAAGTAGATCAGAGATCACCAAAGACATGGATGAAGTGTTGGCCATTGATAGCAGGATAAAAATAAAAATGGAGTCATTACCTCTCATTGGCTGAGTACATTTTGTGGTGGAAGATTTCACAAACACTTAGAGGTCTGTTTTTAAATAAAAATTGTTGAATGAATGTGAGCGGCCATGATGAATATTGGATGTATTTTATGTCATACTCTGATTTCCTTGGCTCCATCTAGTGGCCAAAATGCAGTATTGTCATATAATATGACAGAAACAATATCTCATTATTGCCACTAGATGGAGCTGATGATGATAGGAAATCACTGTGTTGCATTATGAGCAGAATGTGTAAGGGTTGGATGAATTATTGTCATATTTGTCCAATGGATCTTCTAGAAGTAGACCCCTTAGTTTCCTCTGTCAGACATGGTTTCATACACTGGTGGACACAGTACACACTGAAGGACAGAAGTTAAACACTTCAATACTGGGTACTTTCCCCCCTTCCTGCCCAGGCTAATTTACAGCGTTCAGCGCTGTTGCACTTTGAATTTGCGCGGTCATGCTTTTTTCTTCACTGAGGGCACTAATGAGGCGGCACTGATGTGTAGAATTGATGGGCACCAATAGGCGGAACTGATGGGCACTGACAGGCGGCACTGATGGGCGGTAAACAAATGGACTAAATGGATAAAACAAAATTCTTATAGTAACATAAGAACAATATTGTTAAGTGCAAAAACAATAATATTAAAATGTGAAAGTCCAATAACGTACACTGTAAATAAATGTGACACTGAATGTATCCAATACACACAAAAATCGCTTTGTGCAAATAATAAATGAAAGTCTGTGTACAGTGATCATATAGAACATTCTTCCGAATAGCCACACTGGATGGGTGAATATCTATATTTACTTATTCTTTATTAATTTTTCATCATCTTTAAAAACAACAGGTGGTTACAATCATATATCTTTTTACCATTTCTGTTTCACATATTTCATACATGTCTTCTATATTCCCCCTTCTATTTTACCCTTTTCCCTCCCTCCCCTCCCCCCTCCCTACTCTAATCATCCGCTTTATTGGGTTTTCTTTCACACGGGGTATCTCATTTCTTCCAACCAAGGGTTCCACATTTTACAAAACTCCCTGATATTCCCTCTCCTGGTATAAACCACCTTCTCCTTCCAGATTGTCTCTGTGACTACGTTGGTCCATTCCTTTACTGATGGAGGGTTCGCTGCTTGCCACCTCTGAGCTATTAGCTTTCTTGCCTGAAAGCAACATCTCAACACTGCTTTTGATGTGCTGGTCATTCTACTTATTTCTTCCCCTAGACCCAAGATACATAATCTGGGGTTCATCTCCAACCTTATTTTATATATCTTGTTAATGATGTCCAGTATCCCCCTCCAATACCTGAACAGTTTCGGGCACTTCCATATCATATGCAATAAATCTCCTGTTTCTTTGCACCTGGGGCATCCTGCATCCACTCTCAATCCGAATTTAAATAATATCTTTGGTGTGTAATATGTCCTATGTATCAGCATCAGGAAAGAAAATCTCTATGCTGGCGAGACTGTAACCGAATGTCCTCTTTCCAATACCTTCCTCCATTGATCCTCTGTTATAATCCCTAGGTCTTCCTCCCATTTTACTCTACTTTTAAGTTTTTCTGGGCCTTCAATGCTCTCCTTACATATGTATGAGTATACCTCAGAGATAAATCCCTTCGTCTTACTCCAGTTATTCAATTTCTGAAGGATAAAGATCTTAACCCATATTGGCCCTACTCTATTAAACTGAGCATCTAATGCGTGTCTGATTTGGAGGTATCTAAAGAATGTATGTTTAGGTACATCATATTCCTTTCTGATTGTGGCAAATGTTTTTATAGTTCTTCCTTCATATAGCTGTGCCAATCTAATGATCCCCTTGGCTGCCCATTCATTGATTTTCCCAACTGACTCCGGTTCCTGGAGATTCCTATTATCCCAGAGTGGTGCGTATTCTGTCATTCCTTCCTGTCCTCCTAGTATCTTTACTGCTTTCCACACTTTAATGGCCATCTTGACCGTTGGGATTCTATTAGTAAAGGAATTGGCCTCCAGTACCTCCACCGCTGTCTTATGGGGTGCCCCTAAAAACATCAATCCCAGATTTGTATCCCCTCCTTATTCAGTTCTCACCCCTATATGCTGCAGCTGTGCTGCCAGAAAGTAGCATTGTGGGTGGGGTACTGCCATTCCTCCCTCTCGTATAGGTAATTGCAGTGTTTGCAACTTGATTCTAGATTGACCCCCTTTCCAGATTAGTTCTCTGAACAAGGTGTCTATTTTCCTGAACCATTTCTTATCTATCCATATTGGTGAGTTATGCAATATGTACAATAATTGGGGCATCCACAACATTTTGATCAAATTGCATCTCCCTGCCACTGATAGGGGTAGATACCGCCATATTTGGATTTTCTTTTTGAATTTAGACAGAAGGGGTACTAAATTATACTTTATGTATTTATTGGGATCGCTTGTTATGAATATTCCTAAATATTTCATTATCTCAACTTTCTTCATCTGGGGGATTTCAACTGAGGTTTGACTATGTGAGCCAGCATTCTCCCAACATTTTCCCCTTCCCCAAATGCAACTTGCTTCTGGAATAATTTCTTATTCTCTGATTTTCTTATCATTACGTTTTTATAATCTTGTTGCTTATGCAGCCAAATTCTTTGCTTATCTAATGTTGGGTCTTCGATATATTCCCTTTCGGCATACACTAGTTCCTCTCTTATCCTTTTTTCCTTATCTCTTGATGCTTTTTTTGTTTTTCAACGCATCCCATATCACATCCGGTGTTGCAGTTCCTTCGTTAATCTCTATAAACTCTTTTAATTTATCAAGTATCTCCTCTGGTTTCCCTATCAATTCAAACCACAGTGGACTGATTTTCCATATCGTATTAGACCTCTTCGTCTCTAAACCCATAGTTATTATTACCAAAGAGTGGTCTGATACCCCTCTAGGCTGGTATTCAATTCCTTTTATGACTTGAGATGTTTCTACATTACCCAATACTAGATCTATCCTTGAGAGTGTATTATAGGAGCTAGAGCAACAAGAGTATTGTAAAGCCTCTGGATTTCTCTCTCTCCAGACATCAAACAGTCCTGCTTCCTGTAGAAACTGAGACAACCGACTCTCAGAAATATTTGATTCGTTTCCCTGTCTTTATTTATAACCTTGTTAAAATCTCCCATTACTATAACTGGGATACCCGACTTATCTATCATAAAATTCATTAGTTTGTACATAATTTCCAACTTAAATGGCGGTGGGATATATATGTTTGCTAAGACATATTCCTTGTTCTCAATTACACAATAAAGAAAAATGTACCGTCCCTCTTCATCAATACTGATCTGTCTACAGGTAAACAAGACTCCTCTTTTAACCATAACAGACACTCCCCTTGAATAAGAGGTGTGTACTGAGTGGTATTGATATTGAAATTTCTTGCTCTGTACTTGTTTCTTAATTTCTTTGGTGTAGTGTGTCTCCTGCAGACAGATCAGTCCTACCTCATATACATCCAGCATGTCAAATACAGCAGCTCTCTTAACTGGAGTGCCCAGTCCGCGGACATTCCAGGATCCAATTCTCAACTCTCTAGATTGCATAGAAACCATCCGTATAAAGAAGAAAAAGAAAACAATAAAACGTGAAATCTATAAAGCCTAGGGCTTCCTAAAGAGACACCCGTCACTACCATATCACTACCATATAACATCTTATAGAAAAAAAAAAGGGAATTTCTATCTGTGCGCGTGTGCTCCTAATTTGTTTCATTTTCAGAGGGTATAGCCCTATGACTTCCCCACTTTTAATACTTCTTTTAATCATACATTTTTTTTATCGTGCTCTTGTGAGGCATCTGTGTAACTATACTATAATTTCTTAATTTACTTGTGTATTCTATCTTCAAAAAGGAAAACTTTTTTTTTTAATAAGTAAATAAAAAAATACAAAAAAATAAAAATATAACAAATAATAAAATAGAAGAAAAACGTGTTTTGAAGTTTTTTTTTTTCATGTGCACTGTCTATCCGTATATATATACACGTACACATACACACACTTGCTATATTTAAACCCCTTCTATATTTTCTAAAATAACCCCCAATAATACCTATAGATACTTTACCCTCCCTGGGTTCAAATCCTTCTATGTTTTCTGAGATAACCCTCAATAATACCTTACCCCCCCTCCCACCCACCCTCCAATTCTCCCTCCCTCCTCCCCACTCCCTCCCCCACCTTTCTAGGTAATCCCCCGGGGCTTTTTTGTGATCGATCCATACATCCCCACTACCATGCTTTCCCCAACCCCCCTCCCAGCTCCCCCCTCCCCCCATTCACCTCCTCCCTCCCCCCATTCGTTCCACATACCAAATACCTTTACATTACATTCCAAAACCATTCTCCTCCCTCATGTGGTGTATGTCCCCCTCTACCCATCACCTCTGTAACTTTATTTGTTTAAATTAACTTCCTATCCTTCCCCCTTTAGTCTTCCTATGCCCCTTTCTCAAGTGTCCCTCCCTTTTGTTGAAAGCTGATCCTTTTTGTCCTCCAGCCATGCCGTTGCATTTTCTGGGGTATCAAAGAAAAAAGTCCTATCCAGTGCTGCTACACGTAGCCTCGCTGGATATAGTAAGGCATAAGAAAGTTCAAATTTCTGCATCTTGCGCTTAACATCGATAAAGTTTGCCCTCCGCTTCTGTAGAGAGGGTGAAAAGTCGGGGTATAATGAGACCCTATGTCCTTCATAAAAAATATTCCCCGCTTCTCTACTCTTTCTCAATAGTGTTACTTTATCTTTGTAATTCAGGAATTTCATTAGCATTGACCGTGGATGTCCGCCAGAAGGGGGAGGTTTAGCCGGGACTGTTGTGTGAAGCACTCTCTCCCAAATAATTTTATGAACCAATTTTCCAGGAACTCTGTTGGGTTGGTCCCCTCACATTTTTCTGGTAGACCCACTAGACGCACATTGTCCCTACGAAGCCTGTTTTCTATTTCATCCATCTTCTCATCAAATTTGCTCATTTGTTGTTTCATTATTTTGACCTCTTCTTTTACTGGGTATAACTCGTCCTCTATTTGGGATATCCTTCCCTCTGCCTCCGTTAACCTCTCATTTGTTCTTTGAAGTTCCTGTCGTACTGCAACCAGCTCTTCTTTGATACCCTTCATTTGCTCACATAGTTCCCCTAGTGTCTGTTTACAAGCGTTAACCACAAGGAACACATCGCTTAGCGTAGGGGTACTTGTAATGGTAGGGGAATTTGATGCTGGTTCTATCTCCACCTCTTTATTAGCTACGGCTGTGCTTTTACCACTTGTGTTTTTTGTTGTAGTAGTCGCTGTTTGTCCCTGGCTCTTCCTGTCTGTTGTTTTTACCGGAGCTGATGATCCTGTCTTAACAGGTGTATGATCTGCTGTATGAAAATATTTTTCCAGTTTAGCGGTTGCTGCAGAAGCTTGGTTCCCCTTATCTTTATCCTTGGCTGACCGAAGAGCTTGTGGCCCTAACATCGTGACCTTACAAGCTTTATCAATCTCCAAGCGAGCAGAGAGTAATCTGGAAAACAGCAGTGGCCAGGGTCTATAAATCAGGAGATGGTACCCCTACAAATTTACAGCACGGGGGTTCAAGGAACTCCAAGGGGGCTGGCCACAGACCGGGGCAATATTTTGCCTATTTACCAATTGTCTCCTGATGGTCTCTCAATTTCTTTTCAAAAATAATTTACAAGCATTTACAAGAAGTCCGGAGGAGATGATTTTCCCCGCACTCAGTTTCAGGTACAGTGCAGAGTGCAAATTTATAGGTCAGTTCAATTATGTCCCCCCCTTTTTTTTCCAGGGGGAAAACAGCTCCCTCTCTCCCGGCTCCCTATACTGTAAAAGGTAAGTCTAGGGAGATAAAGTGCAGAGTGCAAAGTGCAGATTTTATATTGTTTAGTGCTTTTATACTTCAATTCAGTCACTTACAAGATTGTTTCCTTCCAATCAAGGGAAATAGCAATTATTTTACTATGCAAGGGAAAGAGGAAAAAGTAGTGCAGCATACAAGTCTTGTGTGGTTTATGTTTTGATTCAGTTACTTAAGACATTTCCATTCACAGTCCATAGTACATACACAGTGTCATGTATATAGCTCCATATAGTTCCATATCACAATTCACAGTGTGTACACAGTGTATATACACTTCACGTGTTACTCACTCAGTCCCTGCAGATGCTGCTCCCTCATACTTTCCCCTCTAGCGCGACTGTTTTGCAGTGGCCCCCGGAGGCAGCTCCAGGGATGGTCAGCTCTGCACCTTGTTGCTCCGTGCCGCTGTGTCCCCCTTCCGTCCTCCGCAGCAGGGGTGCGAGAGGAGAGCCCGCTCACCGTGAGTTCCCGCCTCCCCCAGCCGCGGATTCAGATACACCGGGAGGCAGAAAAGCAGCTCCTATAGCCGCCAGAGCAGGCTCCTCCGACCGTGAGTTCAAACACCCCGGGGTTCGCTGGGCCGGTCACGTGTCCCCCGTCAGCTGACCGCCGTCCTCCAATCACGCGCCCCCAAGGACGAGTCTGCAGCCAAGCCACCACAAGTCACCAGGGAGACCTCTAGAGAACCAGCACAGCACACGGGGACACCGCTGTGCAATATCCACCGACAGGTACCAGATGCAAAGCAAGACAATATTTATTCGTCAGGACAAATTAGTCATCCGTTTCATCAGCTTCTGAGTAAGCCGGATTAAGCGGGTATTTAGGCTGATATTTAGGAAGGGGATTTGGGCTGCATGGTCATGATAGATAGTCCATGGGAGACACACATCTCTCACCACTTCTCACATAGCTCTCTCACGCTGCACACCTCCACATCTACGTCCGGTCACGCCCCCCTCCCGCCGTCGTTATCAGACAACCTTAGCCTATGACATTTAGGGGTCTAGTCATAAATAATTGTACAGCAATTTTCCGGGTGAAAATACATGTACATTCCTTCTGTGTGAATGAGGGGAAAATGGAGTTTAATTGGCTATTTGCTGGTCGAATAATTTCCATTGATTTAAAATAGAAAATACTACATTTGCCACTAGCTGGAGATAATTGCTATTATACTTAGCGCCATCTAAAGTCCAAACATAGTATTTCTCATTGTAATTCAATGGTTAGTGTAATAGTGTTGTCTTATTGAAGTTCTATCCTTCAGTGTGTACTGTACTGATAAGTGTATGAGTATGATCTCAGGTATTAGTATGAAGACATGTCTGATGAAGGGAAATAAGACATCTGTTTTTCAAAGAATTTATTGGACTAATGTGACAATCATTCATCCAGCTGTTACAATTTCTGGCTGTGATCTAACACAGTGATTTCCTATGATCATCAGCTCCATCTAGTGGCCATAATCGGGTATTTTTCCTGAAATACCTCAATTAGTGCAATACTGCATTATGGTCACTAGATGGAGTCAAGGAAATCAGAGTATGAAATAAAATACGGCCAATATTCATCACAGCTGGGTGAATGCCGGTCATAACCGTTCAACTATTTTTTTTTAAACAGACCTCTAAGTGTTTGTGAAATCTTACACCACAAAATGTACTCAGCCAATGAGAGGTCATGACTCCATTTTTATTTTTCTACTGCTATCAATGGCCAACATGGTACAACACTTCATCCATGTATTTGGTGATCTCCTTATGAAGTGTTTCTTACATGATGAAGATCAGCCATGGAGTATATCTGAGGTGTATATCAGGGTGTGCTTCTTCCCCACATGAGACCTGTGATGTCCAGCAACATTCATATACAAGACATTTCCCGCACTCACTAATACACCTCAAGGGTTGTGTGGGATCCCAGATGTACAGGAAGACAGAACTTCAGTGAATAACATTTCCCTCACTCAGGACAGGAATATGGCTTCTCCCCCGTGTGAGATCTCTGATGTGTGTAAAGATTGGACTTCTGTGAGAAACATTTCCCACACTCAGGACAGGAATATGGCTTCTCCCCCGTGTGAGATCTCCGATGTGTATAAAGATTGGACTTCCATGAGAAACATTTCCCGCACTCAGGACAGGAATGCGGCTTCTCACCCGTGTGAGATCTCTGATGTGTGTAAAGATGGGACTTCCGTGAGAAACATTTCCCGCACTCAGGACAGGAATACGGCTTCTCACCCGTGTGAGATCTCTGATGTTTGACAAGGTCTGATTTTTGTATAAAACATTTCCTGCACTCAGGACAGCAATACGGCTTCTCCCCTGTGTGAGATCTTTTATGCCTATTAAGATTGGATCTAGAAGGGAAACACTTCCCGCACTCAGTACAGGAAAGCCTCTTCTCTGTTGGAAGGACAGCACCGTCCCGCACAGTCTGAGGTTCCTCAGGATAAGAGGAATACGATGGTCCGGCACTGTCCCACACAGTCTGAGGTTCCTCAGGATAAGAGGAATACGATGGTCCATCTACACTGTGTGGTTCCAGATGGACATTTGAGGTAGTCGGGTTTTCTCCTGGACTATACTGTGTGATGTCCTCATCTTCTACTTTACAGTCTGGAGACAAAGTGAGACAATCCTCTGAGGTTTTCCTCATCTCCCGTCCATCTACTAAAATAGAAATACAAAGATTATTACTAGACATGAGCTGATTGGTTCCCCTAAACCAGGACTCCGCCCACATCAGACAACTTTGTCTCTGGGGATCTTACAATTCCCCCCTCAAGGTAACTAGTAAATGGCTCCTCTGATCTCCTATCAGATAATTTCTTTATTCATGGACCTTAGTCAGAGAGTGAGGAAACAACGAGAACTGTCTTTTATAGGAGTTAAGGTGATTTTTTTTCTTTTTCCATATGAAAATAGGTTTATTTGGAATAAAACCAGTAAAAAGGTACACACATTGTCTCTGTACATATACACTTGGGAGGTGTGGACTATGAAGGAAGTTACATCATTTGTCTAACATCATCATCTAACACAAAACTAATATTTTTCCCTATACCTATGGTGACACCTTTTGCCCTCTTATTAGGGGAATCCCCATAGTACCAGGTTGGGATGGCCCGTGAGTACAATCTTATATTTGAATCAAGGGATAGATGTGTTTCCTGAGGAGTGACAGTGATGAGGGGATTATAGGACGAGTGTCCCCACCCCCTCTATCACTCATTGCCATCTTCCCAACACAAGAAGTCCTGCACTTGCTTATTTAGTCCATGATTTAGTCATGAATAACAGCGGGGTTGATCCCCACCAGAGGTCAGAGAGTGAGGATGGGGGCAGAACAACCAAGATGAAGACTGGACTGATCCTGAAGACCACCATCATTGTGTGATTGACTCCTCCCTCATTATCACTTTCTGTTTAAGGGTCCAAAGTCGGATGATGTTATCACATTATTATCACCATGTAAAAGTCTGTGCTCCAATCAAATCATCAGATATAAAATGAGTGTAAAATAAGAGAATACATATTATGGCCCAGATTCACGTACATCGGCGCAAATTTATGCCGCCGTAGCGTATCTTATTTATGCTACGCCGGCACAATGCAGAGAGGCAAGCACTGAATTCACAAAGCACTTGCTCCCTACGTTGCGCCAGCGTAACGTAATTTGGTCGGCGTAAGCTGGCCTAAGTCAAAGTAGGATGGACGTGGGCGTGGTCCATTTAAATGAAGCGTGACCCCATGCAAATGTGCCAGACAAGTACTGAAAACGAACGGTGCATGCGCCGTAACTTGGACGCATCCCAGTGCGCATGCTCACAACCACGTCGGAACAAATGCCTAAGATACGTCGAATCACTGCCTACGACGTGAACGTAACCTACACCTAGTCATATTCACGTAGTACTACGTAAAATACGACGGCTGTTCCCTGGTCCATACCTTTCCATGGGTTGCGCCTCCTATATGGGGAATAACTTTACGCCGGACGTAAGCCTTACGCAAACCGCGTATCTTTTCCGCCGGGCGCATCTACGTTCGTGAATCGGCGTATCTTCCTCATTTGCATATTTGCAATGGGGCGTCCAGCGTAACTATGCACCCAAGATACGCTGGCGTAGGCAAGTTACGTCGGTTGGAAGAAGCCTATTTTCAGGCGTATCTAGCTTTCAGAGTCCCGGCGCATATGTGCACTTACGCGGCGTATCTCGAGATACGTCGGCATAAGTGCTTTGTGAATCCGGGCCTATGTGTATATATAGCAGTGGGTAGAGGGGAGAGAGCAGAAGTCAGGACTATGTAATGTACAACATATTATATAAGATACAACAGATAGGACTATATAGTATCAGAATGATGTACTGTACAACATAGAGTATATAATGCAGGGGTCAGGAGTATGTAATGTACAATATAGAGTATATAGTGCAGGGGTCAGGAGTATGTAATGTACAACATAGAGGATATAGTGCAGGGGTCAGGAGTATGTAATGTACAACATAGAGGATATAGTGCAGGGGTCAGGAGTATGTAATGTACAACATAGAGGATATAGTGCAGGGGTCAGGAGTATGTAATGTACAATATACAATGTAAGGGTCAGAACTCACAAAATTGGTATTCAGTAATCAGTGGAAGATTAAATGTTTACATGAGACAAGTTGCAGAGATCCCACACCGCTGCCTCCCATCTCCTGAGACTGCACTCAGTGACTTGGGTCTGAGACTATCCAGACATATCCCTCCACCCGGCACAGCCAGCAGACAACAGAGCAAGTAATTCTGGTAAAATTGTTCTGTCAGACATTTTTCTATACTCGGTATGGGGCAGAAGACCCAAAACACATTCCCCAGGTGCCAAGATTTAGTAACATCTATGGTGAAAATTAAAATTTTGCTGCCAGCTGAACCCCAGAATCTCCATAAATCCAGTCTAGATACATAAATTGTGTCTGCAGCACAGAGAAGGAAGATTATCCGAGAGAAATACAGGAATACAGGACGGGGAACACAGCTCAGGAAAGTGACCAGGGGATTACAGGCTGATATCACCCAGTCCCCGCCCTACTCTGGACCAATCAGTGAGCAGTATGGGTGGAGGAATGGATTTAGTGTTAATGACCCACCTGTGCTGATCTCTGTAGGAGTGTCCTCCTCTATAAATGTCCCCGTTATTCCATCCTCCTCCATAGACTGCTGATCATCCCTCACATACGTCTCTTCTTCTTCTGATTTCACCTCAAATTCTATATCGATTGGATCTCCACTCTAAACCAAGAGAATGAGAGAGATAATCATCTGTAAGATATAAACTTTATTATTGTGACATCACATCTATAAAATCCACACATTGTCAGTATAAGTGTGTTTTATAATCTCCGTCCCACCGACCTTGTAACAGTGGGGGATGGTGTGACCTTCCTGTGTGGAATCCCGGGAATACAGAGGACGGGGACATCTCTCTGGGGGGTCTCTGTAGCTGGATGACTCCACCATGGTGTCCTGGTACAGATCTTTGTGTCCTTTTGGAAACTCTGACTCCTCCATCACCCCATCCTCATCATCCTCCTCTTTTATCTCTTCTTTAATATTGACCAGTGTGGAATCCTGAGGACGGGGACATCTCTCTGGTGGGTTCCCATTACTGGATCCATCTGTAGGAAACACACACACTGACTGAATACATTGTTTCTATGTGTTTATCAGATGATGGGGGATCTAGGTGGAGCCTCCGTACTGCTCTCTCCTTTACAATAAAGTCTCCTCTTACCCGGTGATGTGAGGGGCGGCTGATTGTCCATCATGACGTCCTTGTAGAGATCCTTGTGTCCTTCTAAATACTCCCCCTCCTCCATGGAGAAATAGACAGTGACATCCTGACACCTTATAGGAACCTGACACACACAATGATACAGTCACCATCCAGACACACCCCTTGTCTGTTACTGGATAATGTCCCAGAATTCCCGGCACCGCTCACCTCTCCTGTCAGCACCTCCATCATCTCTCTGGTGACTTCTAGAATCTTCTCCATGTTGTGTCTCTCTGGTTTTAGGGAGTCACATGGAGGCACTGTGATGGTCATGTGATCACCTGACTTCACAAGAGGAAATCTCTGTATTGAGGAACCAATAGGAATATCATGTTAGACTCCCAGAATCCTCCTCACCTCTCCGGTCAGGTCTGTATTATTAATAGAGATAAGAGTGATGTCATGTGACCTCCCAGAATCCTCCTCACCTCTCCGGTCAGGTCTGTGTATTATTAATAGAGATAAGGGTGATGTCATGTGACCTCCCAGAATCCTCCTGACCTCTCCGGTCAGGTCTGTATTATTAATAGAGATAAGAGTGATGTCATGTGACCTCCCAGAATCCTCCTCACCTCTCCGGTCAGGTCTGTATTATTAATAGAGATAAGAGTGATGTCATGTGACCTCCCAGAATCCTCCTCACCTCTCCGGTCAGGTCAGTGTTTTATTAATAGAGATAAGAGTGATGTCATGTGATCTCCCAGAATCCTCCTCACCTCTCCGGTCAGGTCTGTGTTTTATTAATAGAGATAAGAGTGATGTCATGTGACCTCCCAGAATCCTCCTCACCTCTCCGGTCAGGTCTGTATTATTAATAGAGATAAGAGTGATGTCATGTGACCTCCCAGAATCCTCCTCACCTCTCCGGTCAGGTCAGTGTTTTATTAATAGAGATAAGAGTGATGTCATGTGACCTCCCAGAATCCTCCTCACCTCTCCGGTCAGGTCTGTGTATTATTAATAGAGATAAGAATGATGTCATGTGACCTACCAGAATCCTCCTCACCTCTCTGGTCAGGTCTGTGTATTATTAATAGAGATAAGAGTGATGTCATGTGATCTCCCAGAATCCTCCTCACCTCTCCGGTCAGGTCTGTGTTTTATTAATAGAGATAAGAGTGATGTCATGTGACCTCCCAGAATCCTCCTCACCTCTCCGGTCAGGTCTGTATTATTAATAGAGATAAGAGTGATGTCATGTGACCTCCCAGAATCCTCCTCACCTCTCCGGTCAGGTCAGTGTTTTATTAATAGAGATAAGAGTGATGTCATGTGACCTCCCAGAATCCTCCTCACCTCTCCGGTCAGGTCTGTGTATTATTATTAGAGATAAGAGTGATGTCATGTGACCTACCAGAATCCTCCTCACCTCTCCGGTCAGGTCCGTGTTTTATGAATAGAGATAAAAGTGATGTCATGTGACCTCCCAGAATCCTCCTCACCTCTCCGGTCAGCAGGTAGATGATCTCCAGGGTGAGGTTCAGTATCTTCTCAGTCATGTGACTCCGGTCCTCCTCCATCCTCATTGATGAGGTCATATGCGGGTTTCTCTGTAGACGGAGAGTGGAGAATACACTGTTTAGCTTCTGACCAGCTGATTTGTAAGAGCCAATAATATGATGGAATAGATAACCCCGCCCCCTCACTATGAAAGATTTAGCTCCCAGCATCCATATGGTCGGTGTGTTGGATCCTTGTGTAGGAAGAGATCACATTTTATACTGTGCTGATATGAAGTTCTTTAGATAGTAATGATGATCTACATATTCTGTCCTCGGATCTCACCTCTTTTCTTCATCACTAACCCATGTAATTTCTCCTTAGCTGCTGTCACCCCTCCCCCTTTCTGTATTTTGTGACTTATGGGGGAATTGTTTTCATGTTTGCTTTCTGCTATAGTTGGATAAATTATACAGCAGGTCCCCCCTTTGTTGTCTTCTCACTCAGTTTTGGGGATCATTGGACCTCATTGCTGTCACAATATCTGCTGTGATCACACTTACACCCGCTGGATGGAAAATTACCTGAAATCAATCAGATTGGGGGAGGGGTAGTCCTGCTGTATATAAGACAATCACCTTATAAAAGGAAAACTCAGTTCCCCACAGAACTTTTCCCTTCCAGAATGTTCCGGCACTGAGGCGTCTGTGAATCCCGGGCTGTTCTGTAACACGACATACAGTTGGAAGGAATCCTCCAAGTCCGTCATGTAAAGGATTTATTGATCTTATTGTCACCATGAAATCACATCGCAATCATTTAGAGAATTTCATACAATTCACTTTCTATAGAGAATGGGACACTTTTCTACAGATCTATACATCAGTAAAAGGGGGGAGGGGGAGCGAAGAGGGACAGAGAGGGGAGAAGTGGGACAGAGGGGAAGAGAAGAGGGACAGAGGGGAAGAGAAGAGGGACAGAGAGGGGAGAAGAGGGACAGAGAGGGGAGAAGTGGGACAGAGGGGAAGAGAAGAGGGACAGAGAGGAAGAGAAGAGGGACAGAGAGGGGAGAAGAGGGACAGAGAGGGGAGAAGAGGGACAGAGAGGAGAGAAGAGGGACAGAGGGGGGAGAAGAGGGACAGAGAGGGGAGAAGAGGGACAGAGGGGGGACAGAGGGGGGACAGGGAGAGAAGAGGGACAGAGAGGGGAGAAGAGGGACAGAGAGGAGAGAAGAGGGACAGAGGGGGGACAGGGAGAGAAGAGGGACAGAGAGGGGAGAAGAGGGACAGAGGGGGAGAGAAGAGGGACAGAGGGGGGACAGAGGAAGAAGAGGGACAGAGGGGGGACAGAGGAAGAAGAGGGACAGAGGGGGGACAGAGGAAGAAGAGGGACAGAGGGGGAGAGGGAGAGAAGAGGGACGGGGGAGGGGGTGAGAAGAGGGACAGAGGGGGGACAGGGAGAGAAGAGAGACAGAGGGGGGACAGGGAGAGAAGAGGGACAGAGGGTGGACAGGGAGAGAAGAGGGACAGAGGGGGGACAGGGAGAGAAGAGAGACAGAGGGGGGACAGGGAGAGAAGAGGGACAGAGGGTGGACAGGGAGAGAAGAGAGACAGAGGGGGGACAGGGAGAGAAGAGGGACAGAGGGTGGACAGGGAGAGAAGAGGGACAGAGGGTGGACAGGGAGAGAAGAGGGACAGAGGGTGGACAGGGAGAGAAGAGGGACAGAGGGTGGACAGGGAGAGAAGAGGGACAGAGGGTGGACAGGGAGAGAAGAGGGACATAGGGGAAGAGAAGAGGGACATAGGGGAAGAGAAGAGGGACAGAGGGTGGACAGGGACAGAGGGTGAGGGGGTCGGAAGAGGGGGAGAGAAGAGGAGAGGGACAAAGGGGGAGGGGAGAGGAGAGGGACAGAGGTGGGGAAAGGGGGAGAGAAGAGGGACAGAGGGGGGGAGAGGGACAGAGGGGGGAAGAGAAGAGGAACAGAGGGGGGAGAGAAGAGGAACAGAGGGGGGAGAGAAGAGGGACAGAGGGGGGAGAGAAGAGGGACAGAGGGGGGGAGAGAAGAGGGACAGAGGGGGGAGAGAAGAGGGACAGAGGGGGGTGGAGAGAAGAGGGACAGAGGGGGGTGGAGAGAAGAGGGACAAAGGGGGGTGGGAGGAGAGGGGGGAGAGAAGAGTGACTGAGGGGGGGAGAGAAGAGGGACAGAGGGGGGGAGAGAAGTGGGACAGAGGGGGGGAGAGAAGAGGGACAGTGGGGGGGGGGAGAGAAGAGGGACATAGGGGGGGAGAGAAGAGGGACAGAGGGGGGTGGAGAGAAGAGGGACAGAGGGGGGTGGAGAGAAGAGGGACAAAGGGGGGTGGGAGGAGAGGGGGGAGAGAAGAGTGACTGAGGGGGGGAGAGAAGAGGGACAGAGGGGGGGAGAGAAGAGGGACAGAGGGGGGGAGAGAAGAGGGACAGAGGGGGGGGGAGAGAAGAGGGACATAGGGGGGGAGAGAAGAGGGACAGTGGGGGGGGGAGAGAAGAGGGACATAGGGGGGGAGAGAAGAGGGACAGAGGGGGGGAGAGAAGAGGGACAGAGGGGGGGAGAGAAGAGGGACAGAGGGGGGAGAAAAGAGGGACAGAGGGGGGGAAGAGAAGAGGGACAAAGGGGGGGAGAGAAGAGGGACAGAGGGGGGGAGAGAAGAGGGACAGAGAGAGGGGGGAGGAGAGAAGAGGGACAGAGAGAGGGGGGAGGAGAGAAGAGGGACAGAGAGAGGGGGGAGGAGAGGGACAAAGGGGGGGGAGAGAAGAGGGACAGAGGGGGGGAAAGAAGAGGGACAGAGGGGGGGGAAGAAGAGGGACAGAGGGGGGGGAAGAAGAGGGACAGAGGGGGGGAGAGAAGTGGGACAGAGGGGGGGAGAGAAGAGGGACAGAGGGGGGGAGAGAAGAGGGACAGAGGGGGGAGAGAAGAGGGACAGAGGGGGGAGAGAAGAGGGACAGAGGGGGGAGAGAAGAGGGACAGAGGGGGGGAGAGAAGAGGGACAGAGGGGGGGAGAGAAGAGGGACAGAGGGGGGAGAGAAGAGGGACAGAGGGGGGGAGAGAAGAGGGGGAGAGAAGAGGGACAGAGGGGGGAGAGAAGAGGGACAGAGGGGGGAGAGAAGAGGGACATAGGGGGGAGAGAAGAGGGACAGAGGGGGGGAGAGAAGAGGGGGAGAGAGAAGAGGGACAGAGGGGGGGAGAAGAGGGACAGAGGGGGGGGAGAAGAGGGACAGAGGGGGGGAGAAGAGGGACAGAGGGGGGAGAGAAGAGGGACAGAGGGGGGAGAGAAGAGGGACAGAGGGGGGAGAGAAGAGGGACAGAGGGGGGAGAGAAGAGGGACAGAGGGGGGAGAGAAGAGGGACAGAGGGGGGAGAGAAGAGGGACAGAGGGGGGAGAGAAGAGGGACAGAGGGGGGAGAAGAGGGACAGAGGGGGGAGAGAAGAGGGACAGAGGGGGGAGAGAAGAGGGACAGAGGGGGGGAGAAGAGGGACAGAGGGGGGAGAGAAGAGGGATGGAGGGTGTAGGGAGAGAAGAGGGACAGATGAGGGACAGAGGGGGGAGAGAAGAGGGACAGAGGGGGAGAGAAGAGGGACAGAGGGGCAGAGAAGAGGGACAGAGGGGGGAGAGAAGAGGGACAGAGTGGGGGGAGAGAAGAGGGACAGAGGGGGAGAGAAGAGGGACAGAGGGGGGAGAGAGAAGAGGGACAGAGGGGGGAGAGAAGAGGGACAGAGGGGGGGGTAGAGGGATGGAGGGTGTAGGGAGAGAAGAGGGACAGAAGAGGGACAGAGGGGGGAGAGAAGAGGGATGGAGGGTGTAGGGAGAGAGAAGAGGGACAGATGAGGGACAGAGGGGGGAGAGAAGAGGGACAGAGGGGGGAGAGAAGAGGGACAGAGGGGGAGAGAAGAGGGACAGAGGGGGGAGAGAAGAGGGACAGAGGGGGGGAGAGAAGAGGGACAGAGGGGGGGAGAGAAGAGGGACAGAGGGGGAGAGAGAAGAGGGACAGAGGGGGAGAGAGAAGAGGGACAGAGGGGGAGAGAGAAGAGGGACAGAGGGGGGGGGTAGAGGGATGGAGGGTGTAGGGACAGAAGAGGGACAGAGGGGGGAGAGAAGAGGGATGGAGGGTGTAGGGAGAGAGAAGAGGGACAGAGGGGGGAGAGAAGAGGGACAGAGGGGGAGAGAGAAGAGGGACAGAGGGGGGAGAGAAGAGGGATGGAGGGTGTAGGGAGAGAGAAGAGGGACAGAGGGGGGAGAGAAGAGGGACAGAGGGGGGGAGAGAAGAGGGACAGAGGGGGGGAGAGAAGAGGGACAGAGGGGGAGAGAGAAGAGGGACAGAGGGGGGAGAGAAGAGGGACAGAGGGGGGAGAGAAGAGGGACAGAGGGGGGAGAGAAGAGGGACAGAGGGGGGAGAGAAGAGGGACAGAGGGGGGAGAGAAGAGGGATGGAGGGTGTAGGGAGAGAAGAGGGACAGAAGAGGGACAGAGGGGGGAGAGAAGAGGGACAGAGGGGGAGAGAAGAGGGACAGAGGGGCAGAGAAGAGGGACAGAGGGGGGAGAGAAGAGGGACAGAGTGGGGGGAGAGAAGAGGGACAGAGGGGGAGAGAAGAGGGACAGAGGGGGGAGAGAAGAGGGATGGAGGGTGTAGGGAGAGAAGAGGGACAGAAGAGGGACAGAGGGGGGAGAGAAGAGGGATGGAGGGTGTAGGGAGAGAAGAGGGACAGAAGAGGGACAGAGGGGGGAGAGAAGAGGGATGGAGGGTGTAGGGAGAGAAGAGGGACAGAGGGGGAGAGAAGAGGGACAGAGGGGGGAGAGAAGAGGGATGGAGGGTGTAGGGAGAGAGAAGAGGGACAGAGAGGTTTCTTTACAGATGAGGGACAGTTGGGGGTTCCTTCACACTATTACCCCACATTCCTCTAATGCCACTTCTCTGCTGGAGGTAGAAAAGGACAGACCTCTTGTTTCCCTTTCTTATGCACCTTGTGCAAAATTCACTCCTGAACCCTGCACTCTGTGTGTGATGCCTTTCTAAACCCTGTACATAATGCCCTCTGGAACCCTGCACCCTGTACATAATGCCCTCTGGAACCCTGCACCCTGTACATAATGCACTCTGGAACCCGGCACCCTGTACATAATGCACTCTGGAACCCTGCACCCTGTACATAATGCACTCTGGAACCCGGCACCCTGTACATAATGCACTCAGGAAACCCTGCACCCTGTACATAATGCACTCTGGAACCCTGCACCCTGTACATAATGCACTCTGGAACCCTGCACCCTGTACATAATGCACTCTGGAACCCTGCACCCTGTATATAATGCACTCTGGAACCATGCATCCTGTACATAATGCACTCTGGAACCCTGCACCCTGTATAGAATGCCCTCTGGAACCTTGCACTCTGTACATAATGCACTCTGGAACCCTGCACCCTGTACATAATGCACTCTGGAACCCAGGACCCTGTATACAATGCACTCTGGAACCCGGCACCCTGTATATAATGCACTCTGGAACCTGGCACCCTGTACATAATGCACTCTGGAACCCTGTACATAATGCACTCTGGAACCCTGCACCCTGTACATAATGCACTCTGGAACCCTGCACCCTGTACATAATGTACTCTGGAACCCGGCACCCTGTATATAATGCACTCTGGAACCTGGCACCCTGTACATAATGCACTCTGGAACCCTGTACATAATGCACTCTGGAACCCTGCACCCTGTACATAATGCACTCTGGAACCCTGCACCCTGTACATAATGTACTCTGGAACCCGGCACCCTGTATATAATGCACTCTGGAACCTGGCACCCTGTACATAATGCACTCTGGAACCCTGTACATAATGCACTCTGGAACCCTGCACCCTGTACATAATGCACTCTGGAACCCGGCACCCTGTACATAATGCACTCTGGAACCCTGTACATAATGCACTCTGGAACCCTGCACCCTGTACATAATGCACTCTGGAACCCGGCACCCTGTACATAATGCACTCTGGAACCCTGCACCCTGTACATAATGCACTCGGGAAACCCTGCACCCTGTACATAATGCACTCGGGAAACCCTGCACCCAGTACATAATGCACTCGGGAAACCCTGCACCCTGTACATAATGCACTCGGGAAACCCTGCACCCTGTACATAATGCACTCCAGCACTGCACCTCCCCCCATTATTGGCTGCTGTGAGTCTGTTGTCCAGGAGATAACGCTGTGCAGGACATTATGGGTGACCATCAAAGTATTAAACCACAAATTCAACTAAAATAAAAACCCTGAAATTCAGTAGAACCCAAATCCCATTCCATG
Source organism: Rana temporaria (assembly GCF_905171775.1). Classification (NCBI taxonomy): domain Eukaryota; kingdom Metazoa; phylum Chordata; class Amphibia; order Anura; family Ranidae; genus Rana; species Rana temporaria. Next base: position 491,193 of record NW_024404436.1, read on the forward strand.
TTACCAGAGACTGCTAAGATGAGAAGTAGAGATGAGCCGTTATCTCCATCTAAATGAACAGATATGGCCATATTTGGTCAATGATGTCACCGCCATCTCTGGCCCCTCCTATATATAACTGATGACAGGTCCACAACCATTGAGCAGGGCTAGGAGAAGGGGCCCTTGTCCTCATCAACATGGGGTCAAGGTGCTTTGCCAGGGGAGTCCTCCTGGAGTGGTACCCCCCCCCCCACACCGGATGTTAAGGGCATGTGACCTGGTGTGGTTCAGGATGTGAGAGGAGCACACGTTGGTCCTTCCCTTTATCACATGTCAGGATATATACTCAGATTAAGGGTCTGGTATGGTTTTTTCATGATGTACCCCCTTAAAATCCATACTTGTCTCAATGGATCTGGTATGTATTTGGGGGGGGGGGGGACACAAATGTGTTTTCCATCCTTGCTCTGTGATGTCATACAGCAACTTTTACAAAGGAAAAAAATATTGCCAGCAAATAATATTTCATTGCTGGCTTCTAAAAAAGAAAAATTAGAAAAACACAGACCCCTCAAAAGGTTCCAAAAATACATAGCAGGCCCTTGGAGGGGTCACTGTGCTGTTTCTTTGTTTTAACAAAGAAGCCATCAATGGACATTTTACAACATTGTAGGGAATGACTGCCTTACCTTACAGACGTCTGACCCACACAACAAATTATCTTATACTTCGAAGCGACAGAAAGAATAAGCAGAAAAGTTTTGGGTCGCAGTGGATTTACCTCATAGACTATTCTCCTTACCAAAAGGAGACTGTGTCCTCCCAAAGGACTTAATAGGTTTGCCAAAAACCTTTTATCAATGTCCTTACCAAAAGGACTTCATAGGTCTGCCAAAGACCTTTTATCTATGTCCTTACCAAAAGGACTTTATAGGTCTGCCAAAGACCTTATATCTATATTAGTCTATGTAGGCATGGTCCGTCTCTTTTCTATACAATTTATGGGACTAAAGCTTTATCAGAGCCACGGCAAGAAATTAATTAGTCAGATAAGACAAAAAAAGACTTACCGTAGAATAATAGCTCATCCCGGACACGAGCCCCCACTGAAAGAGATTAGATTACTGGACATCCGACCACCCTCTCATCCTGGTAAATTCACCGCGACCACACACACACAGGAACAAGTTAAGAAGTATACTTTATTGACTCGTACGAGGAGACAAGTTATAACAAAAGGACAGATATTTGCCTACTGGTTCTGACCGCCTGCCACCCAGTGCTATAGGGTTGCATGGACAAACAGTCAGCCTGATAGACGTCTATCTGAACAGATAATTGCCCATTGGTTCTCACCCCCATGGCCCGTGCAATAGGGCAGCATACATGGAGGTCAGCCGTATGAGCTCCTATCTGACTTGTCTGACTAACAATTGTAAAACTGGCATTTATATACCCTCACAAGTCTTATCTCAGCCATCTCTTCTAGATGTGATTGGTTGCTAAGATCTACGTCAATATAACACCTGCCCTACAACCAGACAAACTTAATTATTCCTAGAATTCCTATATGTTCATTAAACATGATTTATAACTGGTTGTGTCCAATTAAAGACATCTGTGTAGAGACAGTCTGGCACCCAGCTGAGTTAGCCACAACTTCAAGGATGACAGATTTATAACTTTCAGAGAATGAACTTTCAATAACCCCACCCTATCTGTTATGTCTCACTAATTCTATATGTATGTATTTATATAAATTGTTTTCATAAAAAGGTACTGTATTATTTATATTACTCATATATATATATATATATATATATATATATATATATATATATATATATATATATATATATACACGTACATACACACACATATATATATATATATATGTGTGTACATATATATATATATATACATACATACATACATACATATATATATGTGTGTACATACATTATATATATATATATATATATATATATATATATATATATATGTGTGTGTGTATATACATATATATATGTGTGTATATATACATATATACACACACATACATACAAGCTAATTACTTTATTCAATATTGACTAATTATTATTATATCTTATACAATGTAGTTTAAGTTTTAATAGGGCACAAAATAATAGACCCTGTCAAGCTTGATTAATGTTCTGTGCATACCTTTCTCAAAACTGCTAACTCTTATCCTATCTTCTGTGATTTATATTTCAACCACTGTCAGAATGTTCCCCGTCTAATTAGTGAACTTACAATGAACTATCTTAATACATTTTTGAGAATCACCTGTGTACACTTGCTATGAAGCAGAGGTCATCTAAAGTTCAACACTTAAAATTAGGGTTGTCCCGATACCGATACTAGTATCGGTATCGGGACCGATTCCGAGTATTTGCGGGAGTACTCGTACTCCCGCAAATACCCCCGATACCAAAATAGAATACTTCCCCCCCCCCCCCGCCGCCGCCGCATTCCGTCGCTACAACGCATCCCGCCGCATTCCCCGCTTGGTTAATACGGGCGGGGAACATTACAGCATTGATTTGAACAGCTGTAGTCTTTCCCGCCCGCCGCGTATAGACACTCCCCCTTGCTCGGGTGAACTGTCCAATCCCGAGCAAGGGGGAGTGTCTATACGCAGCGCGGCGCCAATCATTAAAGCTGTTCAAATTTGTAATGTTCCCCGCCCATATTAATCAGTCGGCGGCAGCGGGGATGCGGCGCGATGAAGGTAAGGGGGACAGGACATGGCTGCATATGGGGAGACCTTGCTGGATGTGGGGGACATTGATGTGGGGGACATTACTGCATACGGGGGACATTACTGCATACGGCGGACATTACTGCATACGGGGGACATTGCTGGATATTGGGACATTGCTGGATGTGGGGGACATTGCTGGATACGGGGGACATTGCTGCATACGGGGGACATTGCTGGATACGGGGGACATTGCTGGATGTGGGGGACATTGCTGGATACGGGGGACATTGCTGGATGTGGGGGACATTGCTGGATATTGGGACATTGCTGGATGTGGGGGACATTGCTGGATGTGGGGGACATTGCTGGATATTGGGACATTGCTGGATGTGGGGGACATTGCTGGATGTGGGGGACATTGCTGGATGTGGGGGACATTGCTGGATATTGGGACATTGCTGGATATTGGGACATTGCTGGATGTGGGGGACATTGCTGGATGTGGGGGACATTGCTGGATGTGGGGGACATTGCTGGATATTGGGACATTGCTGGATGTGGGGGACATTGCTGGATATTGGGACATTGCTGGATGTGGGGGACATTGCTGGATATTGGGACATTGCTGGATGTGGGGGACATTGCTGGATACGGGGGACATTGCTGGATGTGGGGGACATTGCTGGATGTGGGGGACATTGCTGCATACGGGGGACATTGCTGGATGTGGGGGATATTACTGCATACGGGGGACATTACTGCATACGGGGGACATTACTGCATACGGGGGACATGGCTGCATTTGGGGACACATTTAAAAAAAAGTATCGGTATTCGGTATCGGCGACTACTTGAAAAAAAGTATCGGTACTCGTACTCAGTCCTAAAAAAGTGGTATCGGGACAACCCTACTTAAAATGAACACGTTCCAAACAAGAAATATGAATTAGAAGACAACAGACAAAATGGAGTTACAGTTGATCATATATATTATAACAGTGGTAAAGAGTCTCCGTGAGAGACTCTTTACCTAGATCGGTGTTGCGGGGTGTCAGACTGACACCCTGCAACAACGATCGCCGCGATGCGCGCCCCCGAGGGCGCGCAGCGGCTCAATATCCTGAGGACGTCGTATGACGTCCAGTCAGGATATTGAAACCACTTTGCCGAATCTGTCATTGGCGGGCGGCAAGTGGTTAATAGGATTTGGATTCAGAATTTCTTAGAAGTAAAGTGAATACTCCAACCGAACCCAGGTATGTTCATCTCATCTCCAGTAAGAAGGTGACACATCTACACAATGAGGAGAATGTTCTGTCCTCATAGGTGGGGAAATGTCCTATCCCTGACGTTGTTAAAGTGATACTAAAGCTTTGTTTAAAAAAATAAAATAACAAACATATTATACTTACCTCCACCGTGCAGCTCGTTTTGCACAGAGTGGCCCCGATCCTTCTCTTCTGGGGGCTCTCGCGGCTCCTTCCCGCATTAGATAACTTCCTAGGAGAAGCGATCTCCTGAGGGGGTTACCTTGCAGGTGCGCTCCCGAGTCATACACTCAATGTCCATAGACGCTGAATGTATGATTCTGTCCCGCCCCCGGTGTCCACATCATTGGATTTGATTGACAGCAGCTGGAGCCAATTGCTGCACTGATATCAATCTATCCAATCAAAGCCGGTACTCTGTGGAGAGGATGGCGGGGAAGCGCCCAACAAAATTCAGGGCTCAGGTAAGTAATATGGGGGGCTAGGGGGCCGGGCACTGGAAGGTGTTTTTTCACCTTAATGCATAGGATGTATTAAGGTGGAAAAACACCAAGGTTTACAACCCATTTAATCTAGGTTTCCACACTATATATGTGTGTATCACCATCTGCTGGAGATAAAAGATGTCACAGTGACTATGGAGGAAGAGGACGGACATGACGGGGTTACTGGGTGTAAATAGAAAATAAGATCTTATTACCTCCTCTGCTGCCTCTTCCAGCAACGTCTTCTCTCTACTTCCTCCCGACTCACCTCTCACCTGGAACTTCCTGCCTGTACATGACATCACTTCCTGTCTGTATTCCATAGAGACTTCCTGTCTGGGTAGAGGTGAGATCACCACCTTGTGGAGCTCAGAGGAACTGCAGCCCAGAGAAACATTTCGTAGTATGAACACGGCCTTGTGCTGTGAATGTACTGTATATCCTTATAGATGGGTCATCTCCACCCCCACCAAGAGGGATAGAAATATATTACTGCTCGGGGGGGGGGGGGAGACATTTTGGCCACTTTGATTTTGCAGTAAAATTGATGTGAGATTTAGTCATGTAGAACATCTGTTATATGGATACAAAGAACCCCAGCCGAGAGTAAAGGGTAGGGATGAGCCAAACACCCCCCGTTTGGTTCGCACCAGAACCTTCGAACGGACCGAACGTTCGCACGAACATTTAGAACCCCTTTGACGTCTATGGGACTCGAACGTTCAAATTCAAAAGTGCTCATTTTAAAGCCTAATATGCAAGTTATTGTCGTAAAACGTCTTTGAGAAACCGGGTCTTGCCCCAGGGAACATGTATCAATGGAAAAAAAAGTTTTAAAAACGGTTGTTTTTTCTGGAGCAGTGATTTTAATGGTGCTTAAATAAAAAAAAAAAAAAATTCCTTTAAATATTGTACCTGCTGGGTGTCTATAGTATGCCTGTGAAAACGTCTTTAAATAGCACAATCACCTGCCTGCCAGTAAATTAGGAAGAACTGATCTAGCAAACTATACAGTGTATAAATATATGTACAACACCTGGGATGTATATATATCCTCTACACACTGTAACATTAACTGACTAGCCTGCTTGCTCTATCTACCTGCAAAAAATGACACTCTCTCTGTTCTCTCTAACCACCACCGCAACACACTACACAAGGCCGACCTGCAGGCGGCCTTTTATAGTGTGGGCCGTGTACTAAGCCCCCTCAGCCATAATTGGCCAAAGCCACCCATCATCAGCCAGTGATGCCGCAGTGAATTATGGTCTGTGAAACGTAACTCGAATTTGGCGCGAATGACCCGTTTTGTACGTATTTCGACCAATGATCGAACATACGATGTTCGAGTCGAACATGAGTTCAACTCAAATACGAAGCTCATCCCTAGTCACAACGTGCATGGTCCCGTCTTTGGTGATAGTGATGTTGGTTGGGTACCCCCACCTGTAAGATATCTGGTGATTCCTGAGTGCCTTGGTTATGGTGACCAAGCTTCTCCTTTTTTTCAATGTATACTGCGACAGATCTGCATAGAATTGCAGGTGCTGGTATTGGGGTGAGATGCGTTCCTAAGGCTGCTTTCACACTGAGGCGTGCAGCCGCGGTGACGGTATAGCCGCGCTATTTGTAGCGCGGCTATACCGTCGTATTTACAGCGATATTCGGGCGCTAGTGGTGAGGTTTTAACCCCCGCTAGCGGGCGAACAAGGGTTGCGGGCGGTATTACCGCGCTTTCCCATTGATTTCAATGGGAAGGCGCGGTATAGGAGTATAGGGTAAAGATGCGGCTAGCAGGACTTTTGGTGCGCTCCTGCTAGCGCACCGCTTCAATGTGAAAGCCTTCGGGCTTTCACATTGAACACTACAGGGCATGATTTTTCATGCGCTGTACCGCATGAAAAACGCCCCAGTGTGCAAGGGGCCTTAGTACGCATGGCTGCAATGAGCTGCTCTTTGGCATGGTAAAAGTGTAAAAGTGTAATCTCAGAATCACATCTCTCGGAATTTGATCGGGAAGGTAGGATGGTTTGGGGAGGCGATGGATTCTGTCTATAGTGACATCTAACATGGTCAGATGAGGAAGGAGTTCTGTAAATAGGGTAGTGACGTAGGTCCTCAGATCCCCCTGTTGGACAGACTCAGGGATACCTCTTATTTCCATGTTGTTCCTCCTGCTCCTGTCCTCCATGTCTGCCATTTTTGCCTTAACACCCTCCATCTCGTCCTCATTCTCCTTCTGGGCATCCACTAAGTCATTTATAGTGGATGCGAATTCCCCCATTTTACATTTGATGTGCTCCACCCTTGACTCCACCTCCTGTATGTCTGTGTGAAACTTCTGCATGCAGGACATCATGTTGGCGTGTATAGTGCTTATAATAATGAGAGCAGCATATCTTTCAGCACAGTATCCTGGACAGCCTGATTAGTGGAGAATTTCTCCATTCTGTCTGGTAATTTCCTGGTGTATTCCCGAGTCTACCTCTTGCCCTGTCACCGGACTGCATCCAGGGCCATCCAGCCTGAATCTAGCCTTAGCTGGGCTAGCTGATTGTGGTGTGTCAGGGCAGTATTGGAGGCTTAAAGGGAAATCGCCAGTTTTGCTGCGGGAGGTGGATGAAGGTGAAGGGGAACGAGCGTTATGTGCTGGGGTTGATGAGGCGCCGGCACCATCTTGCCTACCTCCTTGCTGCCGATATAAGTAGAACTCTGTCAGTTTTTGTGGCTTCTTGGTCATGGTCATCCGGCCATGTAGGGCATCTGCCGCCAGGCTAGGGTGAGTCTATGTCCCCTGGGAAGCCGTTCTGAGCCTCTGTGTGTCCCTTTATTGAGGAGCTCCGCTCTCAAGCAGCAATCACGGTCCATGGTTAGCCATGCCCCCGACCTTCTATCATTTAACTGCCCAACACTCCAATCACCCTACACCCTCTGCAGCATCTGCAATCCACAGAACTTGGTTTCCAATCCTCTTTTTCTTAAAACCAGTCTCCTCTTCTCCTGTGCCCTCTGGAATGCCCGCTCTCTCTGTAATAAACTCACCTCCCTCCACAACCTCTTTATCACAAATCCATTTAACCTACTTGCTGAAACCTACTTCCCTCTCCCATGGTGGCCTTCTCTGGTCAAACTCCCCCAGACCAAGTGGATGGAAGGGAGGCAGAGTGAGAATCCTTCTAGCCCCACACAGCACCTTTACCCACCTCCTTCTCTGACACTCTCCTCTTTTGAGGCACATTGTATTTGTCTTCTTTTCCCTTTTCTCTAAGAATTGCTGTAATCTACCGGCCCCCTGGACTGGTATCAACTTTTCTTGATGACTTCTCTGCCTGGCAACCCTACTTTCTCTCTTATGAAATCCCTGCTCATCGTCTACCACCCCTTTATGCCAATCTATCCATTGGCTTCCATTCACCCAACAAAATAAATTCTAAATACAAACAATAACTGACAAAGCAATCCGCAACTCAGCCACACCTACATCACTAACCTAGTCTCACCATACCAACCAAATTGTTCTCTTCATTCCTCCCAATACCTCCTGCTCTCTAGCTCTCCTGTCACCTCCTCCAGGACTTTCCCGAGCCTCTCCCATCCTATGGAACTTCATACCCCAATCTGTCTAACTATCTCCTACTCTGTTTGCTTTTAAATGATACTTGAAAACCCTCCTTTGCAGAGAAGCCTATCCTGTCCACACCTAACATCTGTACATTTATTTTCTCCATCAGCTCATCCCCCACAGTTATTACTTTTTGTATTATTTGACCTTCCCTCCTAGATTGTAGTCGCTAATGAGCAGGGCCCTCTGATTCATCCTGTGCTGTGCAAATTGTTGGTGCTATATGTTATGACCTGCAGTGGTTATGGTACTGCGGCCTTCTTTCCATTCCTCAATCGCCGAGCATAAGTGATTATCGCTACCATAGAAGGTAGAGGGATAGTGGAGATGAATGCAGTTTCCAGGATGATTCTTCCCAATGGTTAGAATATTCCCCCACACATGAGCCAAGACTTTATGAAGGGTGTACCAGGCATAGGACATCTTTATTGAGAAGGCAGGCTCTTATATACACCAAAAAGAATACTTGCAGTAATCAAATGGACAATGACACACTCCACCCACAACAGCATACAATGGTTTACTAACGAGCCCCCCTCAATACACATCTTTTAGTCGACAGACATTCTGTCTCCGAGATAATCTACATGAGCTAAAATTCAGACATCTGACCTTAGACTGCGCTACCTCACAATCCACATTTATCGTCAATAGAAATTCACACAATACAGTGTCCATTAGCATAACACAATGAAAGGTTTTTAGGAGCCATCCTAAGGTTCATTTACGTCCCTGTAGCAGACGACATTATCACAGCAAGCTTTTATAGTACACCCACCCTCTCTCTGCCTGGGGAGATATTGAGATCAGTTAAGGAATAAACCAATTATCTCCAGGCAGAGAGCACACAATTTTCCCAAAAGTTGGAACACCCCTTTTCACACAAGGTATCCCTACAATTACATATCCCCTGATAGCCCTGATCTGGGGGACCAACATATCCAAATTTCACCCAGATCGGTCCAGGGGTTCTTAAAAAAACTAACCTATCAGAAAATACAGAATAAAGTCTATTTTCTTCACAACACTCCCCCTTAGTTCCATGGGTCGGCACACCCGCCTAGGCTCTGCCGGGTTGGCTAGGGGATGTCCGGGTAACACAATTATACTTCCAAGTTGGTTTGGCGGGAAAGCCCATCCGCATTGCCGTTCTGCTTGCCCAGGCGGTATTGCAGTGTAAAATTGTAGGGCTGCAACGCTAGACTCCAGCGCAACAACCGGGGATTGTCTCCAGAGACTCGGTTGAACCAGATGAGGGGGTTGTGGTCAGTGAGTAGGGTATAAAAGGTATGGTTGGAGCTTCTTTAAAGCCCATACTATATGTATACTCCTTTTTCACTCTGGTTTCATCATCCCCTTGTGATAATTGATTTTAATTGAGATTGTACCGCCCCCTATTAGCTAGGAGATGTGTGTTTCTATATAAGTCAGATTTCGTTAAAAAATGTATGCAATGAGGAAGGCTTCGGCTCAAACACATTCGAATTTCATGATGTTGTAACTGCTGTAAGTGCTGAAATAAAGTTTCATAATGAAGAAGCATTTGTGTTGACGAAATGTTGATCTTATGGATGTATATTGGACGTGACAGCCTGAACACCGACACTCAGCTCACTATTTTCCTATAATGCGGTGGAGCTTGGGTGAGATTCTCTGTATCATACCAAAAGTTAATTACTCCATTTTTATTTTTATACTGCTATCAATGACCAACACCGTACAACACTTCATCCATGTCCTTGGTGATCTCTAATTTCCTTATGAACTGTTTCTTACATGATGAAGATCAGCCATGGAGTATATCTGCGGAGTATATCAGGGTGTGCTTCTTCCCCACATGAGAGCTCTGATGTCCAGCAACATTCATATACAAGACATTTCCCACACTCAAGGCACTAATACACCTCGAGGGTTGTGTAGGATCCCCCCTGATGTACGGGAAGACAGGACTTTAGTGAGGAGCAATTCCCTCACTCAGGTCAGGAAGGTGGCTTCTCCCCCGTGTGAGATCTCTGATGTCTGATAAGACTGGACTTATCTGAAAAACATTTCCCGCACTCAGGACAGGAATACGGCTTCTCCCCTGTGTGAGATCTCTGATGTGTGTAAAGATTGCACTTCAGCGAAAAACATTTCCCACATTCAGGACAGGAATACGGCTTTTCCCCCGTGTGAGATCTCTGATGTGTAGAAAGACTGGCCTTCTGTGAAAAACATTTCCCGCACTCAGGACAGGAATACGGCTTCTCCCCCGTGTGAGATCTCTGATGTTTGGAAAAACTGGACCTATCTGAAAAACATTTCCCACACTCAGGACAGGTATGTGGCTTCTCCCCCGTGTGAGATCTCTGATGTATATAAAGACTGGACTTCACTGAAAAACATTTCCCACACTCAGGACAGGAATGCGGCTTTTGCCCCTTGTGAGATCTCTGATGTGTGGAAAGAATGGACTTATCTGAAAAACATTTCCCACACTCAGGACAGGAATACGGCTTCTCCCCTGTGTGAGATCTCCGATGTGTGGAAAGATTGGACTTCACTGAAAAACATTTCCCGCACTCAGGACAGGAATACGGCTTCTGCCCCGTGTGAGATCTCTGATGTGTGGAAAGACTGGACTTCTGTGAAAAACATTTCCCACACTCAGGACAGGAATACAGCTTCTGCCCCGTGTGAGATCTCTGATGTCTGTAAAGATTGGACTTCAGTGAAAAAAATTTACCGCACTGAGGACAGGAATGCAGCTTCTGCCCCGTGTGAGATGTCTGATGTTTATAAAGATAGGACTTCCGTGAGAAACATTTCCTGCACTCAGGACAGGAATACGGCTTCTCCCCTGTGTGAGATCTCTGATGTCTGTAAAGATGTGACTTCCGTGAGAAACATTTCCCACACTCAGGACAGGAATACGGCTTCTCCCCTGTATGAGAGCTCTGATGGTTGTAAAGATTGGACTTCACTGAAAAACATTTCCCACACTCAGGACAGGAATATGGCTTCTCCCCCGTGTGAGATCTTGTATGCCTATTAAGATGGGATTCAAATTGGAAACACTTTCCGCACTCAGTACAGGAAAACTTCTCATCTGTTGGAAGGACGGCACCGTCCCTCACAGTCTGAGGTTCCTCAGGATAAGAGGAATACGATGGTCCGGCACCGTCCCGCACAGTCTGAGGTTCCTCAGGATAAGAGGAATACGATGGTCCATCTACACTGTGTGGTGCCGGATGGACATTTGAGGTAGTCGGGTTTTCTCCTGGACTATACTGTGTGATGTCCTCATCTTCTACTTTACAGTCTGGAGACAAAGTGAGACAATCCTCTGAGGTTTTCCTCATCTCCCGTCCATCTACTAAAATAGAAATACAAAGATTATTACTAGACATGAGCTGATTGGTTCCCCTAAACCAGGACTCCGCCCACATCAGGCAGCTTTGTCTCTGAGGATCTTACAATTCCTCCCTCAAGATAAGTAGTAAATGGCTCCTCTGTAGGGCGGCAACTAATGATTATTTTCAGAATTGATTAGTTGGCCGATTATTGTTTCAATTAATTGGATAAAACCCTCAAAAAAAACTTTGGTGTATAATGGAGTTAATATTCTTGAATATCTATATACAGCGGTAAATATAAATCTCCAGATATACTCTGAGAATAACAGACATATAAATGTATTATTAGAGGGTGAATCTGCTACATATCACAATCAGAGAACGCCATTAATAAAATATAAAAAAGAGGTAAAACGCTGTTTTGCAGATGATCAGACAGGAGTGTAATATAATATGATGGGTGACAGACTCCCTTGTCATAGACAGGTAGGTGGGTACAAGCTCCCCCTGCACCTGATGTCACTTATGCTGGCCGTACACAAACTCATTTTTCTTTCACTAAAACATTCATCCAATTTTCTAACCATTAGTGGGTAAAATCGGCGTTCATTTTCCACCACAGTGACGTGAAAATTAGAAGGAAAAAAATAGAAAACTTTTACCCAGAAGTAGGATATATGGGGATTTTACCCGGGAGTCACACATGAAGATGTTAGAGGGGGAGGGGGGACTTTTATATTAAAGTAATACTGAAAGCTGAGACTTTTTTCATGGATATAATAAGTTTATATATAATGCACAATACTAGTAAACTTTTACTTTATGTAATAATAATGCCTTCTATCACCTCCAGTCTATCAGCCTCCACCTTCTCTGGGGTCAGATGCTGATCTTCCCTGCACAGAGACCTTAAAGTCATTGTAAATGTTGGATTTCTTTTTTCTGCCCTGATTCTCCTCTTCTGCACCCCCCTCCTCCCATTGGCTCTTCTGGCTCCTCCTGCCTTCAGAGTTCCCCTATACGAAGCCACAAAGTATAATATAGAGTTCCCCTATAGGAAGGTAAAAAAATCATCTTTCTCTTGCCCAGGACTACATGTCCCATAAGCATTGCTTCTCACACATTCAAGTTCTCAGGCATTTACTGACGTGTATGAATGGTGTACTGAGCTGCATTTTCTGATATGTAAAGAAATAATGCATTCTGTACGAAGGCCAATTAATAGACTGACCAACTAATCAAATATGAAAATAGTTGACAACTATTTTCATAATCGATTAATGCGATTTGTTGTTTTAGCCCTACATCTCTGATCTCCTACCAGTTAATTTCTTTATTCATGGACCTTAGTCAGAGAGTGAGGAAACAACGAGAACTGTCTTTTATAGGAGTGACAGTGATGAGGGGATTATAGGACGAATGTCCCCACCCCCTCTATCACACATTGTCATCTTCCCAACACAAGAAGTCCTGCACTTCCTTATTTAGTCCATGATTTAGTCATGAATAACAGCAGGGCTGAGCCCCACCAGAGGTCAGAGAGTGAGGATGGACGGAGAAACAACCAAGATGAAGACTGGGCTGATCCTGAAGACCACCATCATTGGGTTATTGACTCCTCCCTCATTATCACTTTCTGTTTAAGGTTCCAAAGTTTGAGGATGTTATCACATTATTATCATCAGCTATAAAATGTACAGCTGGTAGAAAATAGGAGCAAAATATGTATGGACTATGTAATGTACAACTTATTATACAGTATAGGATACAACAGTTAGGATTTTTTCTCTCTTTCAGTCATTTTTATTGGTTTTATATTCACAGAAACAAAGTATGTTCCTGAAGAAAAAGAAAACGTTTGGTGCATATGGCTTAAAGAAGTATATACATTGGCCAACATGGCCAAGTGACTTGACTAGGATACGGCAGGTTATACATGTGTATTTGCAAAAGAGCATTTTGTGTGCAAACAACGCAAACTCTGTTATGTTCCCAAGTCAGAATGCTAAGTTTGTTAGTGGGTCGGTGATGAGTATGGGTTTGTTGCCCACAAGCTCTTAGCTACTGATGGAGGGAGGATGGGAGGAAGTTCCCCCAGCCACCCCTAAAGGGATCATGCTGTGGGTGGGGGATCTCCTTACCCCTCGACTAAGGTTGTCCAGATACCGATACCAGTATCGGTATCGGGACCGATACCGAGTATTTGCGCTAGTACTCGTACTCGCGCAAATACTCCCGATACCAAAATAGAATACTTTTTTTTTATTTATTTTTTGTGACATCGAACACAAATTGGATGGCACCATTGGATGGCACTGATAGGTGGCACTGGCATTGATTGAATGGCACTCATAAATGGATGGCACTGATAGGTGGCACTGGCATTGATTGGGTGGCACTGATGAGATGCACTAATAAGCTGCCTCCCTGCACTGATGCACTAATGGGCACTGATCTGCACTGATAGGTGGCACTGGCTAGCTGCACTTTTGGGCACTGGCACCGATGAGCTGCACTGACAGTGATCACTCCTTCAATGATATGTAGTTTTCCAGTACCGTATGCTAAAAAACAGCCACACACCATGATGTACCAGTTCTTCATAATTCTAAAGAAAATATCTTTGGTCTGTATTGTGGTTTGAAAACGGTCACATGACATTAAAAAAAAGTATCGGTATTCGGTATCGGAGACTACTTGAAAAAAAGTATCGGTACTTGTACTCGGTCCTAAAAAAGTGGTATCGGGACAACCCTACCCTCGACTACCTTAATACTCGACCCAAGTCTCCATTCAGGAGAGTAATGTGCGGAGAAGTATTGTTTCGATTTATCAGTACATCAAAAATGGGTAAATAACTACCGATGGCCGGAGGGAGGAGTCTAGTAATGGCGCGGTCTGTGGGCCGGAGCGGCTAGATGGGAGCTAGCGTTCTCCAGTTCAGCTCCAGGGAATGATTTCTCCTTCCCTCCCTGCACCTAACCCCCCTACCCCGTCCCGCACGGTCCTCTCTTTCCGTTCGGTCTGATCCCGCGGACAGGACACTGCAGACACAAGCCCTCGACAAGCAGCTCACCTGGAGGGAAGAAACGAGCGGCTCCCCGGTTCTCAGGCTATACAGCGCTGCAATTTGAGAGTTCACTCCACACTGAAGGCACGCGAGGGGGTCCCGGTGAAGCCCCGGCCAAGCCGAGAGAGAGAAGTACATGAGGTCGGAGGTAAGGAGTGCTGGTGGAGGAGGGCGACGAGAGCGGGGAGTCCCAGAATAGGGACTGCAGCTCTGTGCACCGAGTGCTCGCTGGGAAGGTGATGCAGCAGCTGTTTGTAACCCTCACTCCTCGCACCCCTCCTCTCACAAGCACATAATAGTACAGTCCTTCTACAGCTCGGCTGAATAAACCTCCCTCCTTAGAAGCAACAAAGCGGTGACTACCATATGAACTATAGGGGAAACTGTCCAGATAACGCTATATGTTCTATGGGAAGGCAGAGCATAACAAACTACCTACAAACATTCTTTAAGCTTCCTGTGACGTTCTCGCTATGCTTTTCTCATACAGCAAGTACAAACTGAATTGAATTTGAATGTGGAACTGTTTCTTTTTTTTTTTTGATATGCCATTTTCCTGGGAGCTACTGGCGGTACCAGGTGTGAATGGGAAAAAGGGGTAAGGATCGAAGTGAAACTCGGCAATCAGGCAAGACCTGTAAACGGGTAGTGATCTCTATACTTAAATGTCAGAGTCCAGAACCCCAGAGGCAATAAAAGGTAACAAAGTGTCAGGACTACGTCCCCACCCACAGGCTATGAGGTTACATGGGTTACTTGGAAAAGAAAAGTAAAAATAATTGGGATAAAGTAGTAATTTAACTGGGAAAGAACACAGAGATAAAACATGGTATGAGCTCTTAGAAATGGTTCTCTTTCTCTGCCCCTGTGGGCTCCAATATGTGGGCAGAACCAAGAGAGCCCTCTCAGTGAGACTTAACGAACACATCACCAACATTCTAGCGAGCTTTTTGAACCACTCGGTATCAAAACATTATCGTTTGGTTCACAATAGGGACCCCTCAAAAACAATCTTTTTGGGGATCGATAGATATGCCCCCCACTGGCGTGGTAGTCCACTAGTGAGGAGCATCTCCAAATCCGAAATGCAGTGGATCCATAAGATCAAAAGTTATACCCCTTTTGGACTCAATATAGAGGTTGACGTTAACGCTTTTATTGACAATTCTTAACTTACTTTTTAATGATACTGTTATTGTTTATTTTTATTTTTAGTTTACCCTGTTATTTGTGAACTCGATCTGAGTGACGGGGTGACTCACATGCTAGCCTTTTAGGGGCCTATATGCCTTTTTTATATATCTGTTCTTGGTCAGACAGGGGTGAAGAGCTTATCTGCCTATTGATGGACTACAATATCACCTATTCATAAGTTCAATCCAATTTCCCCGCCTCCCACTAATTTTCTAAAAAATTAATTGGCCTTATTTCTTTTACGGTATAGTATTGGGTTAGTACCATACTGTATAACAATTTTTATATATATTATACATTATATATATTTTTTTATGTATATACATTTTTTATGTTCATTCCCCCCTTTTTTTTCTTGGAGCACCATGTTTTATTTTATTTTTACTACATTTAAAATACACTTTTTTATGTATTCACATCTCTTATTCACATAGTGCATAACTGACTACTCTTATGCATTATAAATTGCATTCAATTCATGCATCTTATCACTTCTATTTATTTTAAAATTTGGTTATTTAAATATTATATGCCAAATTTTCAACAATTATCCTTATTTTTCATATGTTTCACAAACATTTTTTCTTAGCTAACATATATTTATTGTGTTCAGTTTTTTGCTGACCATATAGGAAAACATTTTTTTGCTTAAGGTGACCAATTATTTTCCCATATAATATAATTTTTTCGGTATAGCTTAATGTGTTTCATACACATTTGGGCTTAGACCGACATTCACTTTTTTGACCACAAGATGGCCTTTGAATTTTGTTTTGTTAAGGCCCTCTTCTGTTTTGCTCTTTTGCTTTGTGTTCCAGTGCGGCCACCATGGGCGGTCATTTAGCCCGTGACTCAGATCGAGGCTTGGTTCTAGCTGGAGTATATTTATATGTTAAGTGTCAGCACGTCGCCCGTGCCCCAGATGACGTCAATTTATGACGAAATGTGCGTCGGGAAGGTAGCGTGCTGACGCAAGACGTTTTTCGTTCCGAGTGGACGGGCGTTCGATTGAGCCGGCCGGCTTCTATCTGTTTTTATCTTCGATCTGTAAGTGTAACTTTTTATTATTAAAACAACTATGTCAACGTACTTAACCATGTGGGCAATATCATTCTTTTTATGTATCTACTGACCACACTGTACCGGAGGATCTTAGGATATATCACTACTGCTCAGGATCCCAAAGGCTCTGGCTAGGGGTTTAGCCGCATGCTCGTACTGCACTATGCTCTGGTAAGCCTCCCATCTATAGGGTGTTTGGTGGTGGTGGTCCCTTGAGTCACATTTAATTCTTATTTGTGCTGGTCCTGTCGTACTTCACCATTGAGTTTTTCTTGTGACACGCTGCAATCCTGCGGATTCGTTTTGGGAAGCCTCAGCATCCATCTCCTCTTATCCCCCTGCGAGGATCATCAAAAGGCCCTGGCTGGGGTTTGCAGCCGCAAGTTTTTATTGTTTGCCATCTGGTAAGCCTCCATCCTTTTTTACTTATTGTAGGGGTGTTGGTCATCATATATGCTTTCACCCTATGAACTTATATTCAACACTTGATGAACTCATTTATATATATCTTCATAGATACACAAGGACTGAATTTTCAACCTACATTCATGTGTCCTATCTCCTTTTGAATTTTGGGGCTTTTTCAATTTTATATACCATTCTTATTTTTATCAATTGATTGTTTAGCTTAATTTAATTTAATAGCGCAACTTCTCTTTCTCCCTTTCTCTGTATGTGCGCTCCTCTCTTTCCCTTGGTCTCGGCTTAATTTAGCAATCATAAACTTTAATCAAATTTAATTCAAATAGACAAAGCTAATATCTCTCCTAGCTTACAAAGTTTACAGGACTGCCAAATATTGTGCATTGAACTTTCCACTAGTAGAGAGAAGCTTTTTTTTGGTTCGGGGGCTTTTATAAAGGTGCCCCGGGTCTCCCCACACCCTTACCTTCCCTCTTCATTCTCTGATCCTCCTAAATCCTTAGGCAAGGATGTATTCACATTGGACGACCTAAGGTAGAGTCAACGTGAACGAGCCATTCAGGCTAAAAATGAGCACAAGGGCTAGAGGAGCGAGAGGGGGGCTACATCAACTCCTCGATTAAGTCAAAGTCCGGGCCCGATGAACAAATTTGTTACCCACGGGAGTAATGGAGACAAACAGTCAGCGGAAAAGCAACAGGGAGTTAAGAACACCCAGACAGAGAAGGAGAAGAAAAAAAGACAAAAATAGCCCCTAAAAACCAAGTAGAACAGGACATATTGTCCGAGACAAGGACAGACATGGGGATGGAAACGGACTTTAAACAAAGAACGGTGGAGGAACAAGACAGGGCGCTACTACCTACAAAAATTGAAATACAAGGTATGTTTGCAGCACTAGAAAAATCACCTAAATCGCAAATGGAGAGAATGGAGAGAAATATGGGGCATATGTTGGAAAGATTGGAAGACGCAGAAAAAAAAACAGATCTGAATAAAAATACCATTAGAAAACTAGAGGAAGAAATTATAGCTATAAAAAAAGAACAACAGGAACAAGTGTACAAATTAGAAGATCAAGAAAACAGAGACAGAAGGAAGAATATTAGAATACGTGGAGTCCCAGACTCTTCTCAGTCAGAAAATCGACCAGAAATAATAAGGAAAATCTGTAACTCATTACTGGACAGAGAAATAACTTCCCCATTAAAAATAGAACGGGCACACAGGATAAGAAGGCCAAGAGAAATACCACAAGAGAGCCCTAGAGATATCATCATCATAAGATTTGAAAGCTGGGAAGAGAAAAATCAACTTTGGAGAAACCTGAGAGGAAAGTCTCCAATAAAATTTGAAGAGCATAACATTCAAATATATCAGGATCTATCACAAGAGACGCTTAGAAGAAGAAGAAGTTTATTACTAAAGGTTCTGCAAGAGTTAGGAATACAGTATAATTGGGGATTCCCAGCATGCCTGATCCGCAGGAAAAACGGGGTCACGGCAAGACTTAGATTTATCGAAGAAACGCCGGAATTTTGTCAAAAATTAGATATTCCAATACCCACTAATTAATGAAATGGAAATATAAGCCATGGGGTTGGGGGGAAGGAGGCAAGGGGGGGGGGGGGGAGTATAATGGGGATAGGATGATATAGAAAAAAAGAGACCTGGGGACCGGAGATCCCCTGACTGCTCCGGCGTTAATCCCCTTGAAACAGGGGATAGAAGACTGTGGCGAATAGTTCGCCACCTACAGAGAGGAGCATAAGAGCGACAAAGGGGGCGCAAGAGGAGATGCTCCATATCCAGACCATAGGGTCAAGGTTCCATCATGGGATGAGGGGGGAGGGAAAAAGGGGGGAGGGTGGGAGGAGAGGGTGGGTAGGAGTTTAGGTTCGGTTATCTGTCTGGAGAAGGAAGGAAGGAGAGAAGGAAAAGAAAAAAGAAGGGGAAAAAAAAAAGAAAACATGTCTAATGTAAATTTTATTACATATAATGTAAGAGGCCTCTGTTCACCAGAAAAAAGACACATGGTCCTAAAAGAAATTGAAAGATATTCCGCAGAAATAGTCTTCTTACAAGAAACACATATAACAGTAGATTCCAGTGTCAGACTCTATTCTCGGGCAGTCCCAACTTGGTACTATGGAGACTCCCCACAGAAACGATCTAGGGGGGTCGCCATAGGGATAGGGAAAAATATTAGCTTTAAGGTAGAAGACAGAAGAGTTGACCCAGAGGGGCGCTATCTGTTTTTAAGAGGGGCCCTACAAGGGAAAAAATACACGCTAACAAACATATACTGTCCCAATAAACACCCCCAAAAATATCTTAGGGGGGTCCTAAATGCACTAACTGATTTTAAACAAGGCTATGTAATTCTAGCAGGCGACTTTAACTTTACATTGGAACGTCATTTGGATAGTACATCTGGTGCACAGATGCGAGATTTTAAGCAACTGCGATTATTGAAAAAAAAAATGTTCAACCATCAATTAATAGACCCGTGGAGAATTTCATATCCCAATAGAAGGAATTATACACATCATTCATCAGTGCACGACACATACTCAAGATTACATTACCTAATGGTAGATCATGTTGTACTGGAATATGTAAACAAAACCTCAATCGGTATAATCTCAATCTCTGACCACGCTTCGGTAATAGTTAGAATACGTTTTAATGATAAAGAACAAAGAAAAGGGGTGTGGAATTTAAACGAAGATCTGATAGACGATATAGAAGTAAGTGACATAGTAAAACAAGAGATTGAGCAATATTTTTTGACAAATAACACACCGGACGTTAGTTCTGCGACAATATGGGAAGCCCATAAGGCATGCATTAGGGGTAAGCTAATCTTTATAGAGGCAGGGGGAAAAAAAGGCAAGAGAAGCAAACAGAAAAAATGTAATCAGGGAGTTACAAGACCTTGAACAAAAGCATAAAAACCAAGGAGAAAGTGAAACATATCAGAAAATAGTCATAAAAAGGGCCCAACTTAGAGACTTGATGGAACTCGAAACCAGAAACATATTCAAGAACATAGCAAAAGAAAGATACACCGGGGAAATATCTTGCTAGACTATAAGGAAAAAAATATATAAACTACATTGAAAAAATAAA
Organism: Rana temporaria; assembly: GCF_905171775.1. Taxonomy (NCBI): domain Eukaryota; kingdom Metazoa; phylum Chordata; class Amphibia; order Anura; family Ranidae; genus Rana; species Rana temporaria. Next base: position 511,491 of record NW_024404436.1, read on the forward strand.
AAATCAAGTAGAGCAGATAAAAAACAAGACCTCTGAAATTGCAGAGGCCTTTCAGACTCTCTATAGCGCATTGTACTCCATCAGAAAAGGAGAAACTCAGGAGCAGAAAGAATCCAGGAAAATAAAATTTAAGGAATACTTAGAGGAAGCTAATTTACCCAAGCTGTCGCAAGACAATGTCGAACTCCTAGATGACCCAATAACGCAGGGGGAAATCCATAAAGCCATCCAAGAAACATCTGGAGGTAAGAGTTCAGGTCCGGACGGGTTACCGATTAAGTACTATAAAAAATTTAAAGAACTCTTGGTTCCTTGGTCTTGCGTATTTTATCGCACAGAGCTAATTAGTGGGAGAGAGTGGGAGCTAAAATGGGGGTCTGAGTTTAGCAGGTGACCATATTAAGAAGTCAATAGTGTGGAGGGGGACTGCTTGTCTTTCCATGGAGACCCAATCAGGTTTTGGGCCCTGTGAATAGAGATCTGGGCCAGCTGTGCGGCTTGGTAGTACCACCAGATGTTGGGTAGAGCGAACCCTCCCTGAGATTTGAGTCTAAATAGGATATTTTTAGAGCATCTTTTGCCTTTTGGTCCCCACATAAATTGTAGAATGTTAGATTGAAGTGTATGCACTTGTGATTTCCGGATTGGGATAGGTAGAGATCTGAATAAGTAAAGGAGGAGAGTCATTTTGATTGCGTTTATGGGGCCTAGCCAGGATAGGGTATGCTGAGCTCAATTGGCAAGGTCTTATGTCAGTTTATAGAAAGCGGCCGGGTAATTAGAAGAGTATAAGGAATCTATTCTAGGGGGTAGATTGACCCCTAGGTATGGGATGGAAGTCAAGCACCAGGAGAATGGGAAATGGCTTTGTAAATTACAGAGAAAATTGGGGGGGGGCGGGGGAGTAGTGATGTTTAGTGCTAATGATTTTGAGACATTCTTGTTTTCCTTAAAGGAACACTAAAGGCAAAGTTTTTGGTTTTTAAATAACAAACATGTTATACTTACCTCCACTGTGCAGCTCGTTTTGCACAGAGTTTCCCCTAACCCTGTCTTCTGGGGTCCCTCGGCGGCTGTCTCGGCTCCTCCTCGCAAAAGCTTTCCACCTTCATGCGAGCGAGCGAGCATGGTGGAAAGCTTTTGCGAGCGTGCTCCCGTGATACAGCGGCGTGCATAGGATGGATTAAGGTGAAAAAACATTTAGGCACTGATTTGTGACATTGATAGGTAGCACTGTGGGCACTGAAAGGTGGCACTGTGGGCACTAATGGGTGGCACTGTTGTGCATTGGTAGGTGGCACACATGGGCACAGATGAGCTGTCCACAGCTCTCCCTGATTGGGACCGATGTCCTATCTTCATCAGCGTGAGGAGAAAAAATAGTCGATTACCGGCTCTGTTTACATCACAAGTACGGGAGAATGTCTATTGACGGCCTCTCTGCAATTCAGGTCCACGCTGTAGCCGTCATTCAGCTATAGCGCAGACGCCAAGAGGTTAAATGTTCACATGAGACAAGTTGCAGAGATCCCACACCACTGCCTCCCATCTCCTGAGACTGCACTCAGTGACTTGGGTCTGAGACTATACAGACATATCCCTTCACCCGGCACAGCCAGCAGACAACAGAACAAGCAACCCTGGGAGAATTTTTCTGTCAGAGATCATGCTAGACCCGGTTATGGGGCAGAAGACCCAAAGCACATACCCAGGTGCCTAAGTCCTATGGTGAAAAATGAACATTTTGCTTCCAGCTGAACCCCAGAATCTCCATAAATCTAGTCTAGAGACATAAATTGTGTCTGCAGCACAGAGAAGGAAGATTATCCCAGAGAAATACAGGAATACAGGACGAGGAACACAGCTCAGGAAAGTGACCAGGGGATTACAGGCTGATATCACCCAGTCCCCGCCCTACTCTGGACCAATCAGTGAGCAGTATGGGTGGAGGAATGGATTTAGTGTTAATGACCCACCTGTGCTGATCTCTGTAGGAGTGTCCTCCTCTATAAATGTCCCCGTTATTCCATCCTCCTCCATAGACTGCTGATCATCCCTCACATACGTCTCTTCTTCTTCTGATTTCACCTCAAATTCTATATCAATTGGATCTCCACTCTAAACCAAGAGAATGAGAGAGAATATCATCTGTAAGATATAAGCTTTATTATTGTGACATCACATCTATAAAATCCACACATCCCCCCACAAGTCCATGTCTAGATGCTCCATCCCACCAACCTTTAAATAAGGAGGGATGGTGTGACCTTCCTGTGTGGAATCCCGGGAATACAGAGGACGGGGACATCTCTCTGGTGGGTTCCTGGTATTAGGTGGCTCCATCATATCCTTGTGTCCTCCTGAAAACTCCTCCATCACTCCATACTCCTCCTCTTTATACTCTTCTTTAACATAAATATTATCATCCCCGAGGTTTCCACTCTGAATATATAATAAAACATTCATTGTAATAAACATGCTGTGTATAAATCAGAACTACCAATAATTGTCACTAATCTACCTGATGGTGGGGGATGGTGTGACCTTCCAGTGTGGAATCCCGGGAATACAGAGGACGGGGACATCTGTCTGGTGGGTTCCTGTAGCTGGATGACTCCACCATGGTGTCCTGGTACAGATCTTTGTGTTCTTTTAGAGACTCTGACTCCTCCATCACCCCATCCTCATCATCCTCCTCTTTTATCTCTTCTTTAACCTCAACTTTAGGATCTCTCAGGTTTCCACTCTGAATATAGAATAAAAATGATATCAATGGTAACAATGCAAATAATGTACAGATCCTAATGATACTATCAGTGATTGTTCCTCATCTACCTGATGATGGTGGGGGATGGTGTGACCTTCCTGTGTGGAATCCCAGGAATACAGAGGACGGGGACATCTCTCTGGTGGGTTCCCATTACTGGATCCATCTGTAGGAAACACACACACTGACTGAATACATTGTTTCTATGTGTTTATCAGATGATGGGGGATCTAGGTGGAGCCTCCGTACTGCTCTCTCCTTTACAATAAAGTCTCCTCTTACCCGGTGATGTGAGGGGCGGCTGATTGTCCATCATGACGTCTTTGTAGAGATCCTTGTGTCCTTCTAAATACTCCCACTCCTCCATGGAGAAATAGACAGTGACATCCTGACACCTTATAGGAACCTGACACACACAATGATACAGTCACCATCCAGACACACCCCTTGTCTGTTACTGGATAATGTCCCAGAATTCCCGGCACCGCTCACCTCTCCTCCATCATCTCTCTGGTGACTTCTAGAATCTTCTTTGTATTTCTCTATTCTATCAGGGAGGGAGGTGGAGGCAATGTGATGGTCATATGATCTCCAGTAAATGTGTATATAGACTGCGCTGCCAAAAATATAAATACAAATTATTAAACAGTTTACCACATGTAAAAAGGTAAAAAATAAAGAAATGAATGACACCAGAAAACACAACTAATGTCCAAAGAATCAAAAAGTCCCCTTCAAATATTTGCTTGAAAAACAAGAGGTAGGTGATCTGGTGCTCTGCCATTAGTAACAGATAAACACGTGACCACTTCCAGGTGACCCCACATGGATGACATTCACCACAATGGATGGACCTTCTATTACTAGATAGGTCTCACTGTGCATTTTGGTTGGACACGCTGTGTATCTTGTCACCAACTTGTCCATTCACATGTACCTGGATGTGATTTCTTCCAATTCCATACACTGCCACACCCCCACTAATAAAAGTGGTATAATCTTTAGTATAGACCAGTGGTCTCCAAACTGTGGCCGGGGGCTGCATTTGGCCATTTGATTGCCTTTATCTGGCCCTTGGGGTACTATTCCATCCACTGACACTAACAATGGGGCATTATTTATCCCACTGACACCAATTATAGGGCACCATTCATTTAATTAATAAGAACAATGGGGTACAGTTCCTCCCACTGACAACAATGATGGGACACAGTTCCTCCTACTGACACCAACAAGGGGGCATTGTTTACTTCCACTGGACATTTTCTACTCCCACTGGCCCCTCTAAAGTCTAAACTGGCCCTTTGTTTAGAAAGTTTGCAGACCCCTGATATAGACTGATGAGGTGAGAAGGTGATTGGTGGGAAAGGTGACACATCTCCAAAATGGAGAGTGATCCGGCCCTGTAAGTGGGGGAATGTTCTGCCCCTGAAGGGGTTAATCTAGGTCTCCACACTATATATGTGTGTATCATCATCTGCTGGAGATAAAAGACGTCACAGTGACTATGGAGGAAGAGGACGGACATGACGGGGTTACTGGGTGTAAATAGAAAATAAGATCTTATTACCTCCTCTGCTGCCTCTTCCAGCGATGTCTCCTCTCTACTTCCTCCCGACTCACCTCTCACCCGGAACTTCCTGTGTGTATCCGACATTACTTCCTGTCTTCCATAGAGATCTCCTATCTGGGTAAAAATTAGATCACCATCTTGTGGAGCTCAGAGGAACTGCAGCCCAGAGAAACGTCTCGTAGTGTGAACACGGACTTGTGTTGTGTGTGTATGTACTGTATATCCTTATCTGTGTTGCCAACCGTACGTATTTTTACGTACAACCCGTAAAAAAAAAGGCACTTTCTTCCTGTACGGAATTGTCCGTGATAGGACAAAAGTGCCCGCAAAAAATAGCCGCGACCGGGTCAGCTTTGAACTGCGCATGCGCAGTTCCGGCGAGCTGCCCGACTCCCGAGCTAAGCCGCCGAATGGATCCGATTGTGATCCTGTATTCCGCTCGGGCACAGGGGGGCAGGTTTGGCAGAGGCTGACTCACTGTGTGTGGCATGCTACTGGTGGAGCCGGCGCCGGCGATGCGAGTGAGTGACATGGCGCATCCGGCGGCCAGCCAGGCGCGCCAGGCTTTAAAAATACTGTTTACTCACCAGGAGCTGGGCAGGCAGAATGGAGTAGTTTTGCCTTCATGGTGCCTACGGTGACTGTGGAGGAAGAGGACGGAAATGACGGGGGTTACTGGGTGTAAATAGAAAATAAGTTTTAAAAACGGCATTTTTTTCGGGAGCAGTGATTTTAAATGACTTTTTATCCTTCAGAAATGACACTTTGTGCAGACTGGTCTATCAGAGACCAACTCTGGGTGACCTCTAAGTCCCCCCCATAGGGTTACTGAATAAAAGAGAGTTGGAGGTAAGATAGAGGGACAAGGAGGACACCACATTAGGTAGCCCAGAGTGACCTGGGGATCCCCTGTCATTCCATATCCACCCAATCGGGTTTAGTAACTCGGGAATATATGATTGAGATCTGGGCTAGTTGAGCGGCTTGATAGAACCATAACAAGGTTTGGTGACCAAGACCACCTTTATCACGAGGGTGAAATAGACCCTCTTAGACACGCAATGCCTTCCGAACCCCAGATGAGGTCAGGAATGTCGGCCTGAAAATGCTGTAGATGGTGATTAATGATAGGGAAGGGTAGAGAGCGGGAGAAGTATAGTACATGGGGGAGGAAAGTCATCTTATTGGAATGACCCAACCTCACCAGGACAGGTGGAGCTGTGCCCATTGTTGTATATCTTCTAATTTCTTGTATATCGGGGGAGGGGAGGTCTAATTTATTGTATATCGGGGGAGGGGAGGTCTAATTTCTTGTATATCGGGGGAGGGGGAGGTCTGATTTCTTGTATATCAGGGGAGGGGAGGTCTGATTTCTTGTATATCGGGGGAGGGGAGGTCTAATTTCTTGTATATCGGGGGAGGGGAGGTCTAATTTCTTGTATATCGGGGGAGGGGGAGGTCTGATTTCTTGTATATCGGGGGAGGGGGAAATATAATTTCTTGTATATTGGGGGAGGGGAAAATTTTATTTCTTGTATATTGGGAGAGGGGAGGTCTAATTTCTTGTATATCGGGGGAGGTCTAATTTCTTGTATATCGGGGGAGGGGAGGTCTAATTTCTTGTATATCGGGGAGGGGAGGTCTAATTTCTTGTATATCGGGGGAAGGGAGGTATAATTTCTTGTATATCGGGGGGAGGGGAGGTCTAATTTCTTGCATATCGGGGGAGGGGAGGTCTAATTTCTTGTATATCGGGGGAAGGGAGGTATAATTTCTTGTATATCGGGGGGAGGGGAGGTCTAATTTCTTGCATATCGGGGGGGGGGGGGTCTAATTTCTTGTATATCGGGGGAGGGGAGGTCTAATTTCTTGTATATCGGGGGAGGGGGATCTAATTTCTTGTATATCGGGGGAGGGGGATGTAATTTCTTGTATATCGGGGGAGGGGGAGGTCTACTTTCTTGTATATCGGGGGAGGGGGAGGTCTAATTTCTTGTATATCGGGGGAGGGGAGGTCTAATTTCTTGTATATCGGGGGAGGGGAGGTCTAATTTCTTGTATATCGGGGGAGGGGAGGTATAATTTCTTGTATATCGGGGAGGGGGAGGTGTAAGTTCTTGTATATCGGGGGAGGGGAGGTCTAATTTCTTGTATATCGGGGGAGGGGAGGTCTAATTTCTTATATATCGGGGGAGGGGAGGTCTGATTTCTTGTATATCCGGGGAGGGGAGGTCTGATTTCTTGGATATCGGGGGAGGGGAGGTCTAATTTCTTGTATATCGGGGGAGGGGAGGTCTAATTTCTTGTATATCGGGGGAGGGGAGGTCTGATTTCTTGTATATCGGGGGAGGGGGAGGTTGGCTCCATACAGTTGGTCTATACTGGAGGATAGATTCCCCCCCAGGTAAGGAATGACTGAATCCCTCCCAGCCAATCACAGTGATGTATGACGCGTGTGTCTGGTGTGTGGGGGAGGGGATAGGTCATGTCTGAGATTTGGACATGTTGATGTACAGACCAGAGATCCCCCAAAATCACCCAGTAATGGGGAGATGTTGGGGGAGGGGATTAAAGGGGAAGTGACCAATAAAAGGAGATGATGAGAGAAGAGGACACATTTATTATATTGTGGGCGGGGCTGTACTGTGTTTATCAATCAGTCATGTGACCCGATCATCTGCAAATTCATATCCAACATAAAGAGCTTTGTACTCAGGATGATGTTCCCTGCAGATCCACTGCTTCCCCTTTACACCTACTTCTTTATTATAATATTTGTGGATTTTTGGTTTTTAGAAAAATTAGTTAATTAAAGTAGATGCAAAGTGGAAGCAGTGGACTTGCAGAGAACACTATTTTGAGCACATGAAATTTGAGATTACATGAATTTGCACAGATTTTAGTTTATTTATTATATCAGCAAACAGTATAAGAATAAAGAAGTAGGTGTAAAGTGGAAGCAGTGGATCTGCAGGGAACATCATCCTGAGTACAAAGCTCTTTATGTTGTCTATGAATTTGCACATGGATCAGATTACTTCATTTATTGATAAACACCATAAGATGAATGAAGTAGGTGTAAAGTGGAAGCAGTAGATCTGCAGAGAATATTATTGGGGCCCCTAGCACTTTATATATGAATGTCTCCACATATTTTAGTGTATTTGTGATAATTGATGGGCGGCACACACAATAGGACAGCGCTGTGACACATAATGCTCTTCTAGGTGATAAAGGGAAGACTTACCTTTGTTACAGCAGCAGTCCGGTAGAAGTTATTTCTGGAGGTATTTGAGTTGTTACACATAGCGCAGGTTTTTTTCTATTTATATTGGGGACATAATTGCCCAAATCTGGGGATCAGGAGCCATTTCCACCCTTTACTCTCGGCTGGGGTTCTTTGTATCCATATAACAGATGTTCTACATGACTAAATCTCACATCAATTTTACTGCAAAATCAAAGGGGCCAAAATGTCTCCCCCCCTCCCCCGAGCAGTAATATATTTCTCTCCCCCTTGGTGGGAGTGGAGATGACTCATCTATAAGGATATACAGTACATACACACACAGCACAAGGCCGTGTTCACACTACGAGATGTTTCTGCAGTTCCTCTGATCTCCACAAGATGGCAGACAGGAAGTCTCTATGGAAGACAGGAAGTGATGTCAGCTACAGACAGGAAGTTCCGGGTGAGAGGTGAGTCGGGAAGAAGTAGTGAGGAGACGTTGTTTGAAGTAGCAGTAGAGGAGGTAATAAGATCTTATCTTCTATTTACACCCAGTAACCCCGTCATGTCCGTCCTCTTCCTCCATAGTCACTGTGACGTCTTTTATCTCCAGCAGATGATGATACACACATATATAGTGTGGAGACCTAGATTAACCCCTTCAGGATCGGAACATTCCCCCACTTGTGGGGCCAGGAACATTCTCCTCATATTGGAGACGTGTCGCCTTTCCCGCCAATCACCTTCTCACCTCATCAGTCTATACTAACAGTTATATGACGTTTATTAGAGATGGGGGGTGGGGGGTATGTAGGGAGGATTGGAATGTGTATGTCTTTATTTTATAAGATTCAAATAGGAAGAAAGATGGAAAAATATAATTTGTAGTGAATGTCTTGAAAACGAATGTCTCCATAATGATCCCAGTCTCAGATCTTCATCCTAAAATGTGATCAGTAAAGTCTCCGGAGTAGACGGAGATCACAGGGATATGATGTGTCCTGGCAAAGCCTAAAGACAACGTTCATCTATTATTTAGGAGAAGTGTGACGCACCCGGGAGAAATGACTGTGTACAGATATCTCACAGAGCGCCCCTCACACCTCCTACCTAGATCCCTCCAATCAGAGAATCTTATGACATCACAGCTCCTCCTCTCAATGTCCCTCCAACCAGAGTCAGAGAATCCTATGACATCACTGACCTCATAGCTCCCCCCCCCCCCAATGTCCCTCCAATCCAAGTCAGAGAATCTTATGACATCACACTGGCCTCACAGCTCCTCCTCTCAGTGTCCCTCCAACCCAAGTCAGAGAATCCTATGACATCACAATGACCTCAAAGCTCCTCCTCTCAATGTCCCTCCATCCAGAGTCAGAGAATCTTATGACTAAGGATGAGCTCCAGCGTGTTCGCATGGTACACGTGCAGAGCCCGCCAGGAAGTCTGCACGGCGCTGCGCTAATCACCGCCAGGGAGAAACTGTCCCAATGCTCGGCTGCAGAGATCGGGAAATGTCTCCCTGGCTGTGATTAGCACATCCTTCCTGGCGGGCTCTGCACGTGTACCATGCAAACACGCTTGAGCTCATCTTTACTTATGACATCACACTGGCCTCACAGCTCCTCCTTTCAATGTCCATCCAAGTCAGAGAATCCTATGACATCACACTGACCTAACAGCTCCTCCTCTCAATGTCCCTCCAACCAGAGTCAGAGAATCCTATGACATCACAATGACCTCAAAGCTCCTCCTCTCAATGTCCTTCTATCCACAGTCAGAAAATCTTATGACTAACTGTCCCAATGCTCGGCTGCAGAGATGGGGAAATGTCTCCCTGGCTGTGATTAGCGCAGCACTGTGCACACTTCCTGGCGGGCTCTGCACGTGTACCATGCGAACACGCTTGAGCTCATCCTTACTTATGACATCACACTGGCCTCACAGCTCCTCCTCTCAATGTCCCTCCAATCCAAGTCAGAGAATCCTATAAGAAGAAAAATGTTACTGCGCTGATCTAATTATCCAGAGGTATTTAATCTCTGGGAATATGGACATAAGTGAAATATCAGGGCCACAATGTACCCAATCTTAAGTGTGAATAACCTGAATACAAACAATAAAAAATATAAGAAATATATGAGACATACAAATGTGACACAGTGATTTCAAACTTAAATCATATATCTAGATCAGTGTGTCAGCATACAATCCATATGCCACAGTGCTTCTATGAGAAAAATGGCTGTTGCTGCTACTGACCAACCAAATAGTGAAAACAATACGAAAGATATTACAAAAAAATATATTATATATATATATATATATGTGTGTGTAAAAACCCAATATGCGGTACGCCAACTGCACCGTGAGTTGTCCAATAACCAATATTGGAACAAAATAAAATAAATATCAATAAAAGTGAAATAATTATCAAACAACCATACAAATGTGCAATGTGCTGGCTGCACTTAAAAATAGTCCAAATGGCAGGCAATCTTGCTCTTATACAATAGGTTCCAGCAAACACAAGGTTCAATGTTGGTAATGCTGTATACAGGAAAGTGCCGCTATCTCTTCCACCCGACAAAGATGTGCCACCATCACCAATGGTTAAAATCAACACTCACCAGACCCCAGATATTATTAGGCTCCAAAGTGGTGTCTTTTCTTTGTCGGTCAGTGGGTGTTGCCTCCTTTTCCCTTTTACAAGGTGTCATCAATTCCTCAAAAACAAGGGGCTCATCATGGTGTAGTATATTAAAATATGTATTTATTTAAAAAAGGTAAAAAAATATAACACTTACAATATAAAGTGCCTCTGACCGGCACTAAGTGTCTTTGGCAGTGTCAACCGTTAAAAGCCGCTGACCAGCATTTAAGTGGCGTCCTAAGAGGTGTGCTTGCCCCGCTGTGCTCCGCATGTATTGCTACAAGGGGTCCGTGCGCGCTGGTGTGCTGCACCCTCAATGTGTGTGTCCAAACAGCCTCTACGCGTTTCGCTAGTTGCGTCGTCAGGAGAGCTGTGGACACTACTGTTTAGGCTGTATTTATACCCCTGTGGATTCCCTGAAATGCTGCAAGGTAGTCACAGGAAACAGGAAGTCTTCCGGCCACCATCTTAGCTGGTGGTGCAGGAAGTTCCTGTTCCACCATTTTGGTTCCTGGATACCTGGCTTTTTGCCAGTCCTGGCCATTCACAGGAAACAGGAAGTCTTCCGGCCGCCATCTTAGCTGATGGTGCCGGAAGTTCCTGTTCCACCATTTTGGTTCCTGGATACCTGGCTTTTTGCCAGTCCTGGCCATTCACAGGAAACAGGAAGTCTTCCGGCCGCCATCTTAGCTGATGGTGCCGGAAGTTCCTGTTCCACCATTTTGGTTACTGGATACCTGGCTATTTGCCAGTCCTGGCTGTTGTTACTGGGTGTCAGCAATAAAAATATAAATATAAATATGCCCAGCAGCCAGGGTGGCTGTATGTGTGGGGCGCTATGTGCGCTGCTACCTCCGTTCGTTTGTGCACCTCCCCCCACCCCCGTGTGCGGGCGCTTGTCGCCCTGTGTGTTATTCCCTGTATTATCGCCGCAACCGGAAGTGCTTGTGCGGCCACCTTGCCTCCGTTACCGGAAGTGTCCGTTCCGCCATTTTGGTTACTGGCATCCTGTGTTAGTCTATGCCTATTTTAGGTAATGGCTAATTCCCCACACAGGATGTAATATTGGTTATTTTAGCTACTGCCAATAGTCCCTGTGTAGCAGTCACCGTCTCTGGTTGACGCTGCCAGGGACACTTTACAAAAAACAACATTTTATCACCTATATTACTGTAAGTGGTCAAAAACTATGTTTACTAAAAGTTTTATTTACTAAAAATTAATCAAACACCATGAGGCCATAAAAAGCAGGAAACAAATACAGTTTTCATTTTTCTGCTGCTATATTTTAACTTTTCTATATAAACCCTTCTCAGTGTATATCATTACTGATATTTTAACCCTATATAATTAATACGCATACTCGTTGGTTTCTGATACTTGATGGTAGGTGATCCATCATCAAGTGATCTAGTGCTGTTTCTTAGATGCTGTTTCTTAAAGGGGAACTGCTCTAATTGCATACATACTAGAAATATTGATGTTATCAACTTATTAATGGAATGCTTAGGGGGAATGAAATGCGGAATACTTAAAACATCAAAAATCTTCCAAAAAACAATTTATATCTAATTCCACATTCATTCCCTTAGGCTTTAATGTGTCCAATCTAAAAATCCACTCAGTTTCGTTCCTCGATACTTCCCTTCTTAAATTTATGTTCCTCCAATTCTGTTCAATTTTATCTATGGCATAAAACTTCATTTTACTGGGGTCTCTGTTATGTTTATTTCTGAAGTGTAATGACACACTATGATGTATATACCCTTTTTTGATATTTCTAATGTGTTCTCCCATTCGCACCGAGAGTTTCCTTGTGGTTCTGCCCACGTATTGCAGCCCACACTCGCACTCTATTACGTACGTTACGTGTGTGCTGCTGCACGTGATCAGTTTACCCACTTTAAATTGTTCATTATTGGCGTGAGATTGAAACTGGTCAACCTTTCTTGATCCTTTTGTGGTGCGACAAGGTTTGCATCTTCCGCACCTATAAAAACCCTTCTGGTCAAGGAAGGATATCATCTTTTTGGGTGGGTCCGGTACATTTTTAACCAAGGAATCTCGTATTCTCTTTGCTCTTCTGTACACAAATTTTGGTCTAGCTGGTAAAATTGTACTGAGTTGTGGGTCTCCCAAAATAATGGGCCAGTGTTTTCTAATGATGTCTTCAAACACTCTGTAGTCTGCATTGAAACCCGTTATGAAGGTGACATCATTCTCTTTCGGGGGTGCAATTACTCTCTTTTTTAGCATATCATCCCGGTTCAGAGATCCAACCTCCAATCTAGTTTGCTCCAACCTTCCTCTATCATAACCTTTATTAGCAAACCTATCAATTAAGATGTTTGTCTGTGTCTGATAGTCGGCCATAGAGTTACAATTTCGTTTTATTCTGATGAACTGGCCTTTGGGTATAGCCCGCTTCCACTGCGGATGGTGGCAGCTTCCGAATGGTATATAACCGTTACGGTCGGTTTCTTTAAAGTGTGTTTTCGTGTGCAGTTCACCTTCGACCTTGAATATTTCCAGGTCTAAGAACTGGGTCACATCAGGTTGTACGTTTACCGTGAATTTAATTTCATAGTGGTTGGCGTTGATATGCTCTATGAAATTACTTAATTGCTCGCGATTCCCTTTCCAAACGATTAGGATATCGTCGATGAATCTTTTGTATATTTGTATGTGTGGCCAGCATTTTCCGAATATTTCCTCGTTTTCCCACTTATTCAGGAAAATGTTGGCGACACTTGGGGCGTACTTATTCCCCATGCCAACCCCCTTTATTTGGCTATAGTACTTATGGTTGTGCCAGAAGAAATTGTTCTTCATGGCCATCCGCAGACCTTCAAGTATAAACCTTCTTTGTTTTAATTTGAGTTCCGAGTGTTTTTTTAGAGCCCATGCCACTGCTGCCAGTGCATCTGCTTGTTTTATATTCGTATATAGAGACTCCACATCTATGGTTATTAATAGTGTGGAGTTATCTACAGGTACCTGTTTCAGTGCGTTTATGACGTCTTTGCTATCTTTAATAAATGATTCACCTTTCGCTGCCAATGGCTGTAGGAATACATCTAAGTACTCTCCCAGTCTTGAATGAACGGAGTTTATGCCGCTTATTATTGGGCGGCCGGGAGGTTTCGATTTATTTTTATGTACTTTTGGTACCTGATAGATCACTGGTATTCTGGGGGCCTTAGGTAGTATGTATCTTCCCTCTTTTTTGTTCAAAATGTGATCCGCGATCCCTTTGTTTAGAAAATCTCTCAGTTTATTTTTTAGTTCTTTATTGGGGTTCTTTTTTAATAGTTGATAAGTGGTGATGTCATCAACTAACCTGTTTAGTTCACTCGCATAATCTTGTTTGGTCAGGATGACCAGCCCCCCCCCCCTTATCTGCCGGCCTCACCACTATGTTTTTACGTTTTTCTGGTTTTCTTATCCCTTGCCATATTCTATCTTGTTTGATGTTTTTCTTTGGTTTGATATTTTTTATTTCCTTTTCCACCATCTTTTTAAATACTTCTATATGGTGGTTGGAACTGATTTTGGGATTAAAAGTGGATTTGTTTTTTAGTTGACTATGTGCGTATTCAGGGGTACTTGCCTTATGGGCATTCTCCCCTTTCCCCTCGAAGAATTTTTTTAGGTTTAATTTTCTTATAAATTTTTGCAAATCTATAAAAGTTTCAAAACTGTTAAAGGCCCTGCTTGGCGCAAACTTAATGCCCTTGTCTAATACCAGTAGTTCCTCCTGGGAGAATTCAATGTTAGTTAGGTTGAAGATCCCTTCACCTAACCCACCCTTTTTCTTTTTGCTTCCCCCTCTGCACCCTCTCCTTCTTGGGGGTTGTGATTCCACCCCCCTCTGCCAGTCTGAAAAACCGGCATAGGTGGTCTGAAAGACTCCCCCCAGTCCCTCCATTCCCCCTGCCATTGGGGTGGCCCATAGTTTTGGCCATAGTATCCTCTCCCTCTACCCCTTTGGCCTCCCCTCCAGGGCCTGGAGTATTGGCCATAATAAGGGGGGTGGGAGTGTTGTTGGGGTGGTGGTGGTGGAGGTGGTCCCCCTTGTTGGTTTTTATTTGGGGTGGATTTGTGTGCATTATTTTTAACAGCCGGGGTGGCTGCTTTCTTTTTCACACTAGTAGTTTCAATTTTCCCCTGGGAGGTGCTTGCACCCTGCGTATCGTTCGTTTCCATTTCGTCATTAAGGGATGTATTATTCGAATTGGGTATTGTATCATTCTCTTGCCAGCTATAAATTTTCCCTGCTGCATAATCTTTCTTATCTCGTTGGTATTTTTTAACCTTTTTGTTTTTGATTTCATTATCTAATTTAGTCAGGAAATCTTGCAATTTTTTAGCTCTGGTGCTGTAATCATCAGTGCTACTATGTGGGGTCATGTTCTCTTTAAGGCCGTTAATGGTTGTTTCAATTTTCTTTAGCTTTATCTTTCTTCTATCAATAATAATGTCCAATAATTTGTTTTCACATCCATTAAAAAAGTTATACCAAACTTGTGTTAGGCCCTCCTCTGTTAGCCCATCATTGGGTCCTAAATCCCACCTTAACCTACGCGGTGTTATGTGGGCTTGTTTGTATTTTTCCAAGGTTGTAATGTCCCACCATACCCTTATTTGTTTGTCCATTAAGTTTTTTAACTGTTTGAACCTTTGTTCCAGATTGACTGTGGTGATGTCATCTGTATTTTCAAATGGGTCTCCCATTTCTAACCTTCTGCTGGCCAGGAATGAGAAGACCTCCATTTTATGCTGCCCGTGCGGTAATTTAGGAGAAAACAATTGGTTGTGAGTGTCACCGGCGCAAAAGAAAATAAATAAATAAATAAATGTGAACTGTGATCTGCTGCAGTACTGTGTGCCCTTAGTGGGGGTCAATAGTGCTCTAAGAAGAAAAATGTTACTGCGCTGATCTAATTATCCAGAGGTATTTAATCTCTGGGAATATGGACATAAGTGAAATATCAGGGCCACAATGTACCCAATCTTAAGTGTGAATAACCTGAATACAAACAATAAAAAATATAAGAAATATATGAGACATACAAATGTGACACAGTGATTTCAAACTTAAATCATATATCTAGATCAGTGTGTCAGCATACAATCCATATGCCACAGTGCTTCTATGAGAAAAATGGCTGTTGCTGCTACTGACCAACCAAATAGTGAAAACAATACGAAAGATATTACAAAAAAATATATTATATATATATATATATATGTGTGTGTAAAAACCCAATATGCGGTACGCCAACTGCACCGTGAGTTGTCCAATAACCAATATTGGAACAAAATAAAATAAATATCAATAAAAGTGAAATAATTATCAAACAACCATACAAATGTGCAATGTGCTGGCTGCACTTAAAAATAGTCCAAATGGCAGGCAATCTTGCTCTTATACAATAGGTTCCAGCAAACACAAGGTTCAATGTTGGTAATGCTGTATACAGGAAAGTGCCGCTATCTCTTCCACCCGACAAAGATGTGCCACCATCACCAATGGTTAAAATCAACACTCACCAGACCCCAGATATTATTAGGCTCCAAAGTGGTGTCTTTTCTTTGTCGGTCAGTGGGTGTTGCCTCCTTTTCCCTTTTACAAGGTGTCATCAATTCCTCAAAAACAAGGGGCTCATCATGGTGTAGTATATTAAAATATGTATTTATTTAAAAAAGGTAAAAAAATATAACACTTACAATATAAAGTGCCTCTGACCGGCACTAAGTGTCTTTGGCAGTGTCAACCGTTAAAAGCCGCTGACCAGCATTTAAGTGGCGTCCTAAGAGGTGTGCTTGCCCCGCTGTGCTCCGCATGTATTGCTACAAGGGGTCCGTGCGCGCTGGTGTGCTGCACCCTCAATGTGTGTGTCCAAACAGCCTCTACGCGTTTCGCTAGTTGCGTCGTCAGGAGAGCTGTGGACACTACTGTTTAGGCTGTATTTATACCCCTGTGGATTCCCTGAAATGCTGCAAGGTAGTCACAGGAAACAGGAAGTCTTCCGGCCACCATCTTAGCTGGTGGTGCAGGAAGTTCCTGTTCCACCATTTTGGTTCCTGGATACCTGGCTTTTTGCCAGTCCTGGCCATTCACAGGAAACAGGAAGTCTTCCGGCCGCCATCTTAGCTGATGGTGCCGGAAGTTCCTGTTCCACCATTTTGGTTCCTGGATACCTGGCTTTTTGCCAGTCCTGGCCATTCACAGGAAACAGGAAGTCTTCCGGCCGCCATCTTAGCTGATGGTGCCGGAAGTTCCTGTTCCACCATTTTGGTTACTGGATACCTGGCTATTTGCCAGTCCTGGCTGTTGTTACTGGGTGTCAGCAATAAAAATATAAATATAAATATGCCCAGCAGCCAGGGTGGCTGTATGTGTGGGGCGCTATGTGCGCTGCTACCTCCGTTCGTTTGTGCACCTCCCCCCACCCCCGTGTGCGGGCGCTTGTCGCCCTGTGTGTTATTCCCTGTATTATCGCCGCAACCGGAAGTGCTTGTGCGGCCACCTTGCCTCCGTTACCGGAAGTGTCCGTTCCGCCATTTTGGTTACTGGCATCCTGTGTTAGTCTATGCCTATTTTAGGTAATGGCTAATTCCCCACACAGGATGTAATATTGGTTATTTTAGCTACTGCCAATAGTCCCTGTGTAGCAGTCACCGTCTCTGGTTGACGCTGCCAGGGACACTTTACAAAAAACAACATTTTATCACCTATATTACTGTAAGTGGTCAAAAACTATGTTTACTAAAAGTTTTATTTACTAAAAATTAATCAAACACCATGAGGCCATAAAAAGCAGGAAACAAATACAGTTTTCATTTTTCTGCTGCTATATTTTAACTTTTCTATATAAACCCTTCTCAGTGTATATCATTACTGATATTTTAACCCTATATAATTAATACGCATACTCGTTGGTTTCTGATACTTGATGGTAGGTGATCCATCATCAAGTGATCTAGTGCTGTTTCTTAGATGCTGTTTCTTAAAGGGGAACTGCTCTAATTGCATACATACTAGAAATATTGATGTTATCAACTTATTAATGGAATGCTTAGGGGGAATGAAATGCGGAATACTTAAAACATCAAAAATCTTCCAAAAAACAATTTATATCTAATTCCACATTCATTCCCTTAGGCTTTAATGTGTCCAATCTAAAAATCCACTCAGTTTCGTTCCTCGATACTTCCCTTCTTAAATTTATGTTCCTCCAATTCTGTTCAATTTTATCTATGGCATAAAACTTCATTTTACTGGGGTCTCTGTTATGTTTATTTCTGAAGTGTAATGACACACTATGATGTATATACCCTTTTTTGATATTTCTAATGTGTTCTCCCATTCGCACCGAGAGTTTCCTTGTGGTTCTGCCCACGTATTGCAGCCCACACTCGCACTCTATTACGTACGTTACGTGTGTGCTGCTGCACGTGATCAGTTTACCCACTTTAAATTGTTCATTATTGGCGTGAGATTGAAACTGGTCAACCTTTCTTGATCCTTTTGTGGTGCGACAAGGTTTGCATCTTCCGCACCTATAAAAACCCTTCTGGTCAAGGAAGGATATCATCTTTTTGGGTGGGTCCGGTACATTTTTAACCAAGGAATCTCGTATTCTCTTTGCTCTTCTGTACACAAATTTTGGTCTAGCTGGTAAAATTGTACTGAGTTGTGGGTCTCCCAAAATAATGGGCCAGTGTTTTCTAATGATGTCTTCAAACACTCTGTAGTCTGCATTGAAACCCGTTATGAAGGTGACATCATTCTCTTTCGGGGGTGCAATTACTCTCTTTTTTAGCATATCATCCCGGTTCAGAGATCCAACCTCCAATCTAGTTTGCTCCAACCTTCCTCTATCATAACCTTTATTAGCAAACCTATCAATTAAGATGTTTGTCTGTGTCTGATAGTCGGCCATAGAGTTACAATTTCGTTTTATTCTGATGAACTGGCCTTTGGGTATAGCCCGCTTCCACTGCGGATGGTGGCAGCTTCCGAATGGTATATAACCGTTACGGTCGGTTTCTTTAAAGTGTGTTTTCGTGTGCAGTTCACCTTCGACCTTGAATATTTCCAGGTCTAAGAACTGGGTCACATCAGGTTGTACGTTTACCGTGAATTTAATTTCATAGTGGTTGGCGTTGATATGCTCTATGAAATTACTTAATTGCTCGCGATTCCCTTTCCAAACGATTAGGATATCGTCGATGAATCTTTTGTATATTTGTATGTGTGGCCAGCATTTTCCGAATATTTCCTCGTTTTCCCACTTATTCAGGAAAATGTTGGCGACACTTGGGGCGTACTTATTCCCCATGCCAACCCCCTTTATTTGGCTATAGTACTTATGGTTGTGCCAGAAGAAATTGTTCTTCATGGCCATCCGCAGACCTTCAAGTATAAACCTTCTTTGTTTTAATTTGAGTTCCGAGTGTTTTTTTAGAGCCCATGCCACTGCTGCCAGTGCATCTGCTTGTTTTATATTCGTATATAGAGACTCCACATCTATGGTTATTAATAGTGTGGAGTTATCTACAGGTACCTGTTTCAGTGCGTTTATGACGTCTTTGCTATCTTTAATAAATGATTCACCTTTCGCTGCCAATGGCTGTAGGAATACATCTAAGTACTCTCCCAGTCTTGAATGAACGGAGTTTATGCCGCTTATTATTGGGCGGCCGGGAGGTTTCGATTTATTTTTATGTACTTTTGGTACCTGATAGATCACTGGTATTCTGGGGGCCTTAGGTAGTATGTATCTTCCCTCTTTTTTGTTCAAAATGTGATCCGCGATCCCTTTGTTTAGAAAATCTCTCAGTTTATTTTTTAGTTCTTTATTGGGGTTCTTTTTTAATAGTTGATAAGTGGTGATGTCATCAACTAACCTGTTTAGTTCACTCGCATAATCTTGTTTGGTCAGGATGACCAGCCCCCCCCCCTTATCTGCCGGCCTCACCACTATGTTTTTACGTTTTTCTAGTTTTCTTATCCCTTGCCATATTCTATCTTGTTTGATGTTTTTCTTTGGTTTGATATTTTTTATTTCCTTTTCCACCATCTTTTTAAATACTTCTATATGGTGGTTGGAACTGATTTTGGGATTAAAAGTGGATTTGTTTTTTAGTTGACTATGTGCGTATTCAGGGGTACTTGCCTTATGGGCATTCTCCCCTTTCCCCTCGAAGAATTTTTTTAGGTTTAATTTTCTTATAAATTTTTGCAAATCTATAAAAGTTTCAAAACTGTTAAAGGCCCTGCTTGGCGCAAACTTAATGCCCTTGTCTAATACCAGTAGTTCCTCCTGGGAGAATTCAATGTTAGTTAGGTTGAAGATCCCTTCACCTAACCCACCCTTTTTCTTTTTGCTTCCCCCTCTGCACCCTCTCCTTCTTGGGGGTTGTGATTCCACCCCCCTCTGCCAGTCTGAAAAACCGGCATAGGTGGTCTGAAAGACTCCCCCCAGTCCCTCCATTCCCCCTGCCATTGGGGTGGCCCATAGTTTTGGCCATAGTATCCTCTCCCTCTACCCCTTTGGCCTCCCCTCCAGGGCCTGGAGTATTGGCCATAATAAGGGGGGTGGGAGTGTTGTTGGGGTGGTGGTGGTGGAGGTGGTCCCCCTTGTTGGTTTTTATTTGGGGTGGATTTGTGTGCATTATTTTTAACAGCCGGGGTG
Organism: Rana temporaria; assembly: GCF_905171775.1. NCBI lineage: Eukaryota > Metazoa > Chordata > Amphibia > Anura > Ranidae > Rana > Rana temporaria. Next base: position 531,417 of record NW_024404436.1, read on the forward strand.
GCTGCTTTCTTTTTCACACTAGTAGTTTCAATTTTCCCCTGGGAGGTGCTTGCACCCTGCGTATCGTTCGTTTCCATTTCGTCATTAAGGGATGTATTATTCGAATTGGGTATTGTATCATTCTCTTGCCAGCTATAAATTTTCCCTGCTGCATAATCTTTCTTATCTCGTTGGTATTTTTTAACCTTTTTGTTTTTGATTTCATTATCTAAGGAGGAACTACTGGTATTAGACAAGGGCATTAAGTTTGCGCCAAGCAGGGCCTTTAACAGTTTTGAAACTTTTATAGATTTGCAAAAATTTATAAGAAAATTAAACCTAAAAAAATTCTTCGAGGGGAAAGGGGAGAATGCCCATAAGGCAAGTACCCCTGAATACGCACATAGTCAACTAAAAAACAAATCCACTTTTAATCCCAAAATCAGTTCCAACCACCATATAGAAGTATTTAAAAAGATGGTGGAAAAGGAAATAAAAAATATCAAACCAAAGAAAAACATCAAACAAGATAGAATATGGCAAGGGATAAGAAAACTAGAAAAACGTAAAAACATAGTGGTGAGGCCGGCAGATAAGGGGGGGGGGCTGGTCATCCTGACCAAACAAGATTATGCGAGTGAACTAAACAGGTTAGTTGATGACATCACCACTTATCAACTATTAAAAAAGAACCCCAATAAAGAACTAAAAAATAAACTGAGAGATTTTCTAAACAAAGGGATCGCGGATCACATTTTGAACAAAAAAGAGGGAAGATACATACTACCTAAGGCCCCCAGAATACCAGTGATCTATCAGGTACCAAAAGTACATAAAAATAAATCGAAACCTCCCGGCCGCCCAATAATAAGCGGCATAAACTCCGTTCATTCAAGACTGGGAGAGTACTTAGATGTATTCCTACAGCCATTGGCAGCGAAAGGTGAATCATTTATTAAAGATAGCAAAGACGTCATAAACGCACTGAAACAGGTACCTGTAGATAACTCCACACTATTAATAACCATAGATGTGGAGTCTCTATATACGAATATAAAACAAGCAGATGCACTGGCAGCAGTGGCATGGGCTCTAAAAAAACACTCGGAACTCAAATTAAAACAAAGAAGGTTTATACTTGAAGGTCTGCGGATGGCCATGAAGAACAATTTCTTCTGGCACAACCATAAGTACTATAGCCAAATAAAGGGGGTTGGCATGGGGAATAAGTACGCCCCAAGTGTCGCCAACATTTTCCTGAATAAGTGGGAAAACGAGGAAATATTCGGAAAATGCTGGCCACACATACAAATATACAAAAGATTCATCGACGATATCCTAATCGTTTGGAAAGGGAATCGCGAGCAATTAAGTAATTTCATAGAGCATATCAACGCCAACCACTATGAAATTAAATTCACGGTAAACGTACAACCTGATGTGACCCAGTTCTTAGACCTGGAAATATTCAAGGTCGAAGGTGAACTGCACACGAAAACACACTTTAAAGAAACCGACCGTAACGGTTATATACCATTCGGAAGCTGCCACCATCCGCAGTGGAAGCGGGCTATACCCAAAGGCCAGTTCATCAGAATAAAACGAAATTGTAACTCTATGGCCGACTATCAGACACAGACAAACATCTTAATTGATAGGTTTGCTAATAAAGGTTATGATAGAGGAAGGTTGGAGCAAACTAGATTGGAGGTTGGATCTCTGAACCGGGATGATATGCTAAAAAAGAGAGTAATTGCACCCCCGAAAGAGAATGATGTCACCTTCATAACGGGTTTCAATGCAGACTACAGAGTGTTTGAAGACATCATTAGAAAACACTGGCCCATTATTTTGGGAGACCCACAACTCAGTACAATTTTACCAGCTAGACCAAAATTTGTGTACAGAAGAGCAAAGAGAATACGAGATTCCTTGGTTAAAAATGTACCGGACCCACCCAAAAAGATGATATCCTTCCTTGACCAGAAGGGTTTTTATAGGTGCGGAAGATGCAAACCTTGTCGCACCACAAAAGGATCAAGAAAGGTTGACCAGTTTCAATCTCACGCCAATAATGAACAATTTAAAGTGGGTAAACTGATCACGTGCAGCAGCACACACGTAACGTACGTAATAGAGTGCGAGTGTGGGCTGCAATACGTGGGCAGAACCACAAGGAAACTCTCGGTGCGAATGGGAGAACACATTAGAAATATCAAAAAAGGGTATATACATCATAGTGTGTCATTACACTTCAGAAATAAACATAACAGAGACCCCAGTAAAATGAAGTTTTATGCCATAGATAAAATTGAACAGAATTGGAGGAACATAAATTTAAGAAGGGAAGTATCGAGGAACGAAACTGAGTGGATTTTTAGATTGGACACATTAAAGCCTAAGGGAATGAATGTGGAATTAGATATAAATTGTTTTTTGGAAGATTTTTGATGTTTTAAGTATTCCGCATTTCATTCCCCCTAAGCATTCCATTAATAAGTTGATAACATCAATATTTCTAGTATGTATGCAATTAGAGCAGTTCCCCTTTAAGAAACAGCATCTAAGAAACAGCACTAGATCACTTGATGATGGATCACCTACCATCAAGTATCAGAAACCAACGAGTATGCGTATTAATTATATAGGGTTAAAATATCAGTAATGATATACACTGAGAAGGGTTTATATAGAAAAGTTAAAATATAGCAGCAGAAAAATGAAAACTGTATTTGTTTCCTGCTTTTTATGGCCTCATGGTGTTTGATTAATTTTTAGTAAATAAAACTTTTAGTAAACATAGTTTTTGACCACTTACAGTAATATAGGTGATAAAATGTTGTTTTTTGTAAAGTGTCCCTGGCAGCGTCAACCAGAGACGGTGACTGCTACACAGGGACTATTGGCAGTAGCTAAAATAACCAATATTACATCCTGTGTGGGGAATTAGCCATTACCTAAAATAGGCATAGACTAACACAGGATGCCAGTAACCAAAATGGCGGAACGGACACTTCCGGTAACGGAGGCAAGGTGGCCGCACAAGCACTTCCGGTTGCGGCGATAATACAGGGAATAACACACAGGGCGACAAGCGCCCGCACACGGGGGTGGGGGGAGGTGCACAAACGAACGGAGGTAGCAGCGCACATAGCGCCCCACACATACAGCCACCCTGGCTGCTGGGCATATTTATATTTATATTTTTATTGCTGACACCCAGTAACAACAGCCAGGACTGGCAAATAGCCAGGTATCCAGTAACCAAAATGGTGGAACAGGAACTTCCGGCACCATCAGCTAAGATGGCGGCCGGAAGACTTCCTGTTTCCTGTGAATGGCCAGGACTGGCAAAAAGCCAGGTATCCAGGAACCAAAATGGTGGAACAGGAACTTCCGGCACCATCAGCTAAGATGGCGGCCGGAAGACTTCCTGTTTCCTGTGAATGGCCAGGACTGGCAAAAAGCCAGGTATCCAGGAACCAAAATGGTGGAACAGGAACTTCCTGCACCACCAGCTAAGATGGTGGCCGGAAGACTTCCTGTTTCCTGTGACTACCTTGCAGCATTTCAGGGAATCCACAGGGGTATAAATACAGCCTAAACAGTAGTGTCCACAGCTCTCCTGACGACGCAACTAGCGAAACGCGTAGAGGCTGTTTGGACACACACATTGAGGGTGCAGCACACCAGCGCGCACGGACCCCTTGTAGCAATACATGCGGAGCACAGCGGGGCAAGCACACCTCTTAGGACGCCACTTAAATGCTGGTCAGCGGCTTTTAACGGTTGACACTGCCAAAGACACTTAGTGCCGGTCAGAGGCACTTTATATTGTAAGTGTTATATTTTTTTACCTTTTTTAAATAAATACATATTTTAATATACTACACCATGATGAGCCCCTTGTTTTTGAGGAATTGATGACACCTTGTAAAAGGGAAAAGGAGGCAACACCCACTGACCGACAAAGAAAAGACACCACTTTGGAGCCTAATAATATCTGGGGTCTGGTGAGTGTTGATTTTAACCATTGGTGATGGTGGCACATCTTTGTCGGGTGGAAGAGATAGCGGCACTTTCCTGTATACAGCATTACCAACATTGAACCTTGTGTTTGCTGGAACCTATTGTATAAGAGCAAGATTGCCTGCCATTTGGACTATTTTTAAGTGCAGCCAGCACATTGCACATTTGTATGGTTGTTTGATAATTATTTCACTTTTATTGATATTTATTTTATTTTGTTCCAATATTGGTTATTGGACAACTCACGGTGCAGTTGGCGTACCGCATATTGGGTTTTTACACACACATATATATATATATATATAATATATTTTTTTGTAATATCTTTCGTATTGTTTTCACTATTTGGTTGGTCAGTAGCAGCAACAGCCATTTTTCTCATAGAAGCACTGTGGCATATGGATTGTATGCTGACACACTGATCTAGATATATGATTTAAGTTTGAAATCACTGTGTCACATTTGTATGTCTCATATATTTCTTATATTTTTTATTGTTTGTATTCAGGTTATTCACACTTAAGATTGGGTACATTGTGGCCCTGATATTTCACTTATGTCCATATTCCCAGAGATTAAATACCTCTGGATAATTAGATCAGCGCAGTAACATTTTTCTTCTTAGAGCACTATTGACCCCCACTAAGGGCACACAGTACTGCAGCAGATCACAGTTCACATTTATTTATTTATTTATTTTCTTTTGCGCCGGTGACACTCACAACCAATTGTTTTCTCCTAAATTACCGCACGGGCAGCATAAAATGGAGGTCTTCTCATTCCTGGCCAGCAGAAGGTTAGAAATGGGAGACCCATTTGAAAATACAGATGACATCACCACAGTCAATCTGGAACAAAGGTTCAAACAGTTAAAAAACTTAATGGACAAACAAATAAGGGTATGGTGGGACATTACAACCTTGGAAAAATACAAACAAGCCCACATAACACCGCGTAGGTTAAGGTGGGATTTAGGACCCAATGATGGGCTAACAGAGGAGGGCCTAACACAAGTTTGGTATAACTTTTTTAATGGATGTGAAAACAAATTATTGGACATTATTATTGATAGAAGAAAGATAAAGCTAAAGAAAATTGAAACAACCATTAACGGCCTTAAAGAGAACATGACCCCACATAGTAGCACTGATGATTACAGCACCAGAGCTAAAAAATTGCAAGATTTCCTGACTAAATTAGATAATGAAATCAAAAACAAAAAGGTTAAAAAATACCAACGAGATAAGAAAGATTATGCAGCAGGGAAAATTTATAGCTGGCAAGAGAATGATACAATACCCAATTCGAATAATACATCCCTTAATGACGAAATGGAAACGAACGATACGCAGGGTGCAAGCACCTCCCAGGGGAAAATTGAAACTACTAGTGTGAAAAAGAAAGCAGCCACCCCGGCTGTTAAAAATAATGCACACAAATCCACCCCAAATAAAAACCAACAAGGGGGACCACCTCCACCACCACCACCCCAACAACACTCCCACCCCCCTTATTATGGCCAATACTCCAGGCCCTGGAGGGGAGGCCAAAGGGGTAGAGGGAGAGGATACTATGGCCAAAACTATGGGCCACCCCAATGGCAGGGGGAATGGAGGGACTGGGGGGAGTCTTTCAGACCACCTATGCCGGTTTTTCAGACTGGCAGAGGGGGGTGGAATCACAACCCCCAAGAAGGAGAGGGTGCAGAGGGGGAAGCAAAAAGAAAAAGGGTGGGTTAGGTGAAGGGATCTTCAACCTAACTAACATTGAATTCTCCCAGGAGGAACTACTGGTATTAGACAAGGGCATTAAGTTTGCGCCAAGCAGGGCCTTTAACAGTTTTGAAACTTTTATAGATTTGCAAAAATTTATAAGAAAATTAAACCTAAAAAAATTCTTCGAGGGGAAAGGGGAGAATGCCCATAAGGCAAGTACCCCTGAATACGCACATAGTCAACTAAAAAACAAATCCACTTTTAATCCCAAAATCAGTTCCAACCACCATATAGAAGTATTTAAAAAGATGGTGGAAAAGGAAATAAAAAATATCAAACCAAAGAAAAACATCAAACAAGATAGAATATGGCAAGGGATAAGAAAACTAGAAAAACGTAAAAACATAGTGGTGAGGCCGGCAGATAAGGGGGGGGGCTGGTCATCCTGACCAAACAAGATTATGCGAGTGAACTAAACAGGTTAGTTGATGACATCACCACTTATCAACTATTAAAAAAGAACCCCAATAAAGAACTAAAAAATAAACTGAGAGATTTTCTAAACAAAGGGATCGCGGATCACATTTTGAACAAAAAAGAGGGAAGATACATACTACCTAAGGCCCCCAGAATACCAGTGATCTATCAGGTACCAAAAGTACATAAAAATAAATCGAAACCTCCCGGCCGCCCAATAATAAGCGGCATAAACTCCGTTCATTCAAGACTGGGAGAGTACTTAGATGTATTCCTACAGCCATTGGCAGCGAAAGGTGAATCATTTATTAAAGATAGCAAAGACGTCATAAACGCACTGAAACAGGTACCTGTAGATAACTCCACACTATTAATAACCATAGATGTGGAGTCTCTATATACGAATATAAAACAAGCAGATGCACTGGCAGCAGTGGCATGGGCTCTAAAAAAACACTCGGAACTCAAATTAAAACAAAGAAGGTTTATACTTGAAGGTCTGCGGATGGCCATGAAGAACAATTTCTTCTGGCACAACCATAAGTACTATAGCCAAATAAAGGGGGTTGGCATGGGGAATAAGTACGCCCCAAGTGTCGCCAACATTTTCCTGAATAAGTGGGAAAACGAGGAAATATTCGGAAAATGCTGGCCACACATACAAATATACAAAAGATTCATCGACGATATCCTAATCGTTTGGAAAGGGAATCGCGAGCAATTAAGTAATTTCATAGAGCATATCAACGCCAACCACTATGAAATTAAATTCACGGTAAACGTACAACCTGATGTGACCCAGTTCTTAGACCTGGAAATATTCAAGGTCGAAGGTGAACTGCACACGAAAACACACTTTAAAGAAACCGACCGTAACGGTTATATACCATTCGGAAGCTGCCACCATCCGCAGTGGAAGCGGGCTATACCCAAAGGCCAGTTCATCAGAATAAAACGAAATTGTAACTCTATGGCCGACTATCAGACACAGACAAACATCTTAATTGATAGGTTTGCTAATAAAGGTTATGATAGAGGAAGGTTGGAGCAAACTAGATTGGAGGTTGGATCTCTGAACCGGGATGATATGCTAAAAAAGAGAGTAATTGCACCCCCGAAAGAGAATGATGTCACCTTCATAACGGGTTTCAATGCAGACTACAGAGTGTTTGAAGACATCATTAGAAAACACTGGCCCATTATTTTGGGAGACCCACAACTCAGTACAATTTTACCAGCTAGACCAAAATTTGTGTACAGAAGAGCAAAGAGAATACGAGATTCCTTGGTTAAAAATGTACCGGACCCACCCAAAAAGATGATATCCTTCCTTGACCAGAAGGGTTTTTATAGGTGCGGAAGATGCAAACCTTGTCGCACCACAAAAGGATCAAGAAAGGTTGACCAGTTTCAATCTCACGCCAATAATGAACAATTTAAAGTGGGTAAACTGATCACGTGCAGCAGCACACACGTAACGTACGTAATAGAGTGCGAGTGTGGGCTGCAATACGTGGGCAGAACCACAAGGAAACTCTCGGTGCGAATGGGAGAACACATTAGAAATATCAAAAAAGGGTATATACATCATAGTGTGTCATTACACTTCAGAAATAAACATAACAGAGACCCCAGTAAAATGAAGTTTTATGCCATAGATAAAATTGAACAGAATTGGAGGAACATAAATTTAAGAAGGGAAGTATCGAGGAACGAAACTGAGTGGATTTTTAGATTGGACACATTAAAGCCTAAGGGAATGAATGTGGAATTAGATATAAATTGTTTTTTGGAAGATTTTTGATGTTTTAAGTATTCCGCATTTCATTCCCCCTAAGCATTCCATTAATAAGTTGATAACATCAATATTTCTAGTATGTATGCAATTAGAGCAGTTCCCCTTTAAGAAACAGCATCTAAGAAACAGCACTAGATCACTTGATGATGGATCACCTACCATCAAGTATCAGAAACCAACGAGTATGCGTATTAATTATATAGGGTTAAAATATCAGTAATGATATACACTGAGAAGGGTTTATATAGAAAAGTTAAAATATAGCAGCAGAAAAATGAAAACTGTATTTGTTTCCTGCTTTTTATGGCCTCATGGTGTTTGATTAATTTTTAGTAAATAAAACTTTTAGTAAACATAGTTTTTGACCACTTACAGTAATATAGGTGATAAAATGTTGTTTTTTGTAAAGTGTCCCTGGCAGCGTCAACCAGAGACGGTGACTGCTACACAGGGACTATTGGCAGTAGCTAAAATAACCAATATTACATCCTGTGTGGGGAATTAGCCATTACCTAAAATAGGCATAGACTAACACAGGATGCCAGTAACCAAAATGGCGGAACGGACACTTCCGGTAACGGAGGCAAGGTGGCCGCACAAGCACTTCCGGTTGCGGCGATAATACAGGGAATAACACACAGGGCGACAAGCGCCCGCACACGGGGGTGGGGGGAGGTGCACAAACGAACGGAGGTAGCAGCGCACATAGCGCCCCACACATACAGCCACCCTGGCTGCTGGGCATATTTATATTTATATTTTTATTGCTGACACCCAGTAACAACAGCCAGGACTGGCAAATAGCCAGGTATCCAGTAACCAAAATGGTGGAACAGGAACTTCCGGCACCATCAGCTAAGATGGCGGCCGGAAGACTTCCTGTTTCCTGTGAATGGCCAGGACTGGCAAAAAGCCAGGTATCCAGGAACCAAAATGGTGGAACAGGAACTTCCGGCACCATCAGCTAAGATGGCGGCCGGAAGACTTCCTGTTTCCTGTGAATGGCCAGGACTGGCAAAAAGCCAGGTATCCAGGAACCAAAATGGTGGAACAGGAACTTCCTGCACCACCAGCTAAGATGGTGGCCGGAAGACTTCCTGTTTCCTGTGACTACCTTGCAGCATTTCAGGGAATCCACAGGGGTATAAATACAGCCTAAACAGTAGTGTCCACAGCTCTCCTGACGACGCAACTAGCGAAACGCGTAGAGGCTGTTTGGACACACACATTGAGGGTGCAGCACACCAGCGCGCACGGACCCCTTGTAGCAATACATGCGGAGCACAGCGGGGCAAGCACACCTCTTAGGACGCCACTTAAATGCTGGTCAGCGGCTTTTAACGGTTGACACTGCCAAAGACACTTAGTGCCGGTCAGAGGCACTTTATATTGTAAGTGTTATATTTTTTTACCTTTTTTAAATAAATACATATTTTAATATACTACACCATGATGAGCCCCTTGTTTTTGAGGAATTGATGACACCTTGTAAAAGGGAAAAGGAGGCAACACCCACTGACCGACAAAGAAAAGACACCACTTTGGAGCCTAATAATATCTGGGGTCTGGTGAGTGTTGATTTTAACCATTGGTGATGGTGGCACATCTTTGTCGGGTGGAAGAGATAGCGGCACTTTCCTGTATACAGCATTACCAACATTGAACCTTGTGTTTGCTGGAACCTATTGTATAAGAGCAAGATTGCCTGCCATTTGGACTATTTTTAAGTGCAGCCAGCACATTGCACATTTGTATGGTTGTTTGATAATTATTTCACTTTTATTGATATTTATTTTATTTTGTTCCAATATTGGTTATTGGACAACTCACGGTGCAGTTGGCGTACCGCATATTGGGTTTTTACACACACATATATATATATATATATAATATATTTTTTTGTAATATCTTTCGTATTGTTTTCACTATTTGGTTGGTCAGTAGCAGCAACAGCCATTTTTCTCATAGAAGCACTGTGGCATATGGATTGTATGCTGACACACTGATCTAGATATATGATTTAAGTTTGAAATCACTGTGTCACATTTGTATGTCTCATATATTTCTTATATTTTTTATTGTTTGTATTCAGGTTATTCACACTTAAGATTGGGTACATTGTGGCCCTGATATTTCACTTATGTCCATATTCCCAGAGATTAAATACCTCTGGATAATTAGATCAGCGCAGTAACATTTTTCTTCTTAGAGCACTATTGACCCCCACTAAGGGCACACAGTACTGCAGCAGATCACAGTTCACATTTATTTATTTATTTATTTTCTTTTGCGCCGGTGACACTCACAACCAATTGTTTTCTCCTAAATTACCGCACGGGCAGCATAAAATGGAGGTCTTCTCATTCCTGGCCAGCAGAAGGTTAGAAATGGGAGACCCATTTGAAAATACAGATGACATCACCACAGTCAATCTGGAACAAAGGTTCAAACAGTTAAAAAACTTAATGGACAAACAAATAAGGGTATGGTGGGACATTACAACCTTGGAAAAATACAAACAAGCCCACATAACACCGCGTAGGTTAAGGTGGGATTTAGGACCCAATGATGGGCTAACAGAGGAGGGCCTAACACAAGTTTGGTATAACTTTTTTAATGGATGTGAAAACAAATTATTGGACATTATTATTGATAGAAGAAAGATAAAGCTAAAGAAAATTGAAACAACCATTAACGGCCTTAAAGAGAACATGACCCCACATAGTAGCACTGATGATTACAGCACCAGAGCTAAAAAATTGCAAGATTTCCTGACTAAATTAGATAATGAAATCAAAAACAAAAAGGTTAAAAAATACCAACGAGATAAGAAAGATTATGCAGCAGGGAAAATTTATAGCTGGCAAGAGAATGATACAATACCCAATTCGAATAATACATCCCTTAATGACGAAATGGAAACGAACGATACGCAGGGTGCAAGCACCTCCCAGGGGAAAATTGAAACTACTAGTGTGAAAAAGAAAGCAGCCACCCCGGCTGTTAAAAATAATGCACACAAATCCACCCCAAATAAAAACCAACAAGGGGGACCACCTCCACCACCACCACCCCAACAACACTCCCACCCCCCTTATTATGGCCAATACTCCAGGCCCTGGAGGGGAGGCCAAAGGGGTAGAGGGAGAGGATACTATGGCCAAAACTATGGGCCACCCCAATGGCAGGGGGAATGGAGGGACTGGGGGGAGTCTTTCAGACCACCTATGCCGGTTTTTCAGACTGGCAGAGGGGGGTGGAATCACAACCCCCAAGAAGGAGAGGGTGCAGAGGGGGAAGCAAAAGAAAAAGGGTGGGTTAGGTGAAGGGATCTTCAACCTAACTAACATTGAATTCTCCCAGGAGGAACTACTGGTATTAGACAAGGGCATTAAGTTTGCGCCAAGCAGGGCCTTTAACAGTTTTGAAACTTTTATAGATTTGCAAAAATTTATAAGAAAATTAAACCTAAAAAAATTCTTCGAGGGGAAAGGGGAGAATGCCCATAAGGCAAGTACCCCTGAATACGCACATAGTCAACTAAAAAACAAATCCACTTTTAATCCCAAAATCAGTTCCAACCACCATATAGAAGTATTTAAAAAGATGGTGGAAAAGGAAATAAAAAATATCAAACCAAAGAAAAACATCAAACAAGATAGAATATGGCAAGGGATAAGAAAACTAGAAAAACGTAAAAACATAGTGGTGAGGCCGGCAGATAAGGGGGGGGGGCTGGTCATCCTGACCAAACAAGATTATGCGAGTGAACTAAACAGGTTAGTTGATGACATCACCACTTATCAACTATTAAAAAAGAACCCCAATAAAGAACTAAAAAATAAACTGAGAGATTTTCTAAACAAAGGGATCGCGGATCACATTTTGAACAAAAAAGAGGGAAGATACATACTACCTAAGGCCCCCAGAATACCAGTGATCTATCAGGTACCAAAAGTACATAAAAATAAATCGAAACCTCCCGGCCGCCCAATAATAAGCGGCATAAACTCCGTTCATTCAAGACTGGGAGAGTACTTAGATGTATTCCTACAGCCATTGGCAGCGAAAGGTGAATCATTTATTAAAGATAGCAAAGACGTCATAAACGCACTGAAACAGGTACCTGTAGATAACTCCACACTATTAATAACCATAGATGTGGAGTCTCTATATACGAATATAAAACAAGCAGATGCACTGGCAGCAGTGGCATGGGCTCTAAAAAAACACTCGGAACTCAAATTAAAACAAAGAAGGTTTATACTTGAAGGTCTGCGGATGGCCATGAAGAACAATTTCTTCTGGCACAACCATAAGTACTATAGCCAAATAAAGGGGGTTGGCATGGGGAATAAGTACGCCCCAAGTGTCGCCAACATTTTCCTGAATAAGTGGGAAAACGAGGAAATATTCGGAAAATGCTGGCCACACATACAAATATACAAAAGATTCATCGACGATATCCTAATCGTTTGGAAAGGGAATCGCGAGCAATTAAGTAATTTCATAGAGCATATCAACGCCAACCACTATGAAATTAAATTCACGGTAAACGTACAACCTGATGTGACCCAGTTCTTAGACCTGGAAATATTCAAGGTCGAAGGTGAACTGCACACGAAAACACACTTTAAAGAAACCGACCGTAACGGTTATATACCATTCGGAAGCTGCCACCATCCGCAGTGGAAGCGGGCTATACCCAAAGGCCAGTTCATCAGAATAAAACGAAATTGTAACTCTATGGCCGACTATCAGACACAGACAAACATCTTAATTGATAGGTTTGCTAATAAAGGTTATGATAGAGGAAGGTTGGAGCAAACTAGATTGGAGGTTGGATCTCTGAACCGGGATGATATGCTAAAAAAGAGAGTAATTGCACCCCCGAAAGAGAATGATGTCACCTTCATAACGGGTTTCAATGCAGACTACAGAGTGTTTGAAGACATCATTAGAAAACACTGGCCCATTATTTTGGGAGACCCACAACTCAGTACAATTTTACCAGCTAGACCAAAATTTGTGTACAGAAGAGCAAAGAGAATACGAGATTCCTTGGTTAAAAATGTACCGGACCCACCCAAAAAGATGATATCCTTCCTTGACCAGAAGGGTTTTTATAGGTGCGGAAGATGCAAACCTTGTCGCACCACAAAAGGATCAAGAAAGGTTGACCAGTTTCAATCTCACGCCAATAATGAACAATTTAAAGTGGGTAAACTGATCACGTGCAGCAGCACACACGTAACGTACGTAATAGAGTGCGAGTGTGGGCTGCAATACGTGGGCAGAACCACAAGGAAACTCTCGGTGCGAATGGGAGAACACATTAGAAATATCAAAAAAGGGTATATACATCATAGTGTGTCATTACACTTCAGAAATAAACATAACAGAGACCCCAGTAAAATGAAGTTTTATGCCATAGATAAAATTGAACAGAATTGGAGGAACATAAATTTAAGAAGGGAAGTATCGAGGAACGAAACTGAGTGGATTTTTAGATTGGACACATTAAAGCCTAAGGGAATGAATGTGGAATTAGATATAAATTGTTTTTTGGAAGATTTTTGATGTTTTAAGTATTCCGCATTTCATTCCCCCTAAGCATTCCATTAATAAGTTGATAACATCAATATTTCTAGTATGTATGCAATTAGAGCAGTTCCCCTTTAAGAAACAGCATCTAAGAAACAGCACTAGATCACTTGATGATGGATCACCTACCATCAAGTATCAGAAACCAACGAGTATGCGTATTAATTATATAGGGTTAAAATATCAGTAATGATATACACTGAGAAGGGTTTATATAGAAAAGTTAAAATATAGCAGCAGAAAAATGAAAACTGTATTTGTTTCCTGCTTTTTATGGCCTCATGGTGTTTGATTAATTTTTAGTAAATAAAACTTTTAGTAAACATAGTTTTTGACCACTTACAGTAATATAGGTGATAAAATGTTGTTTTTTGTAAAGTGTCCCTGGCAGCGTCAACCAGAGACGGTGACTGCTACACAGGGACTATTGGCAGTAGCTAAAATAACCAATATTACATCCTGTGTGGGGAATTAGCCATTACCTAAAATAGGCATAGACTAACACAGGATGCCAGTAACCAAAATGGCGGAACGGACACTTCCGGTAACGGAGGCAAGGTGGCCGCACAAGCACTTCCGGTTGCGGCGATAATACAGGGAATAACACACAGGGCGACAAGCGCCCGCACACGGGGGTGGGGGGAGGTGCACAAACGAACGGAGGTAGCAGCGCACATAGCGCCCCACACATACAGCCACCCTGGCTGCTGGGCATATTTATATTTATATTTTTATTGCTGACACCCAGTAACAACAGCCAGGACTGGCAAATAGCCAGGTATCCAGTAACCAAAATGGTGGAACAGGAACTTCCGGCACCATCAGCTAAGATGGCGGCCGGAAGACTTCCTGTTTCCTGTGAATGGCCAGGACTGGCAAAAAGCCAGGTATCCAGGAACCAAAATGGTGGAACAGGAACTTCCGGCACCATCAGCTAAGATGGCGGCCGGAAGACTTCCTGTTTCCTGTGAATGGCCAGGACTGGCAAAAAGCCAGGTATCCAGGAACCAAAATGGTGGAACAGGAACTTCCTGCACCACCAGCTAAGATGGTGGCCGGAAGACTTCCTGTTTCCTGTGACTACCTTGCAGCATTTCAGGGAATCCACAGGGGTATAAATACAGCCTAAACAGTAGTGTCCACAGCTCTCCTGACGACGCAACTAGCGAAACGCGTAGAGGCTGTTTGGACACACACATTGAGGGTGCAGCACACCAGCGCGCACGGACCCCTTGTAGCAATACATGCGGAGCACAGCGGGGCAAGCACACCTCTTAGGACGCCACTTAAATGCTGGTCAGCGGCTTTTAACGGTTGACACTGCCAAAGACACTTAGTGCCGGTCAGAGGCACTTTATATTGTAAGTGTTATATTTTTTTACCTTTTTTAAATAAATACATATTTTAATATACTACACCATGATGAGCCCCTTGTTTTTGAGGAATTGATGACACCTTGTAAAAGGGAAAAGGAGGCAACACCCACTGACCGACAAAGAAAAGACACCACTTTGGAGCCTAATAATATCTGGGGTCTGGTGAGTGTTGATTTTAACCATTGGTGATGGTGGCACATCTTTGTCGGGTGGAAGAGATAGCGGCACTTTCCTGTATACAGCATTACCAACATTGAACCTTGTGTTTGCTGGAACCTATTGTATAAGAGCAAGATTGCCTGCCATTTGGACTATTTTTAAGTGCAGCCAGCACATTGCACATTTGTATGGTTGTTTGATAATTATTTCACTTTTATTGATATTTATTTTATTTTGTTCCAATATTGGTTATTGGACAACTCACGGTGCAGTTGGCGTACCGCATATTGGGTTTTTACACACACATATATATATATATATATAATATATTTTTTTGTAATATCTTTCGTATTGTTTTCACTATTTGGTTGGTCAGTAGCAGCAACAGCCATTTTTCTCATAGAAGCACTGTGGCATATGGATTGTATGCTGACACACTGATCTAGATATATGATTTAAGTTTGAAATCACTGTGTCACATTTGTATGTCTCATATATTTCTTATATTTTTTATTGTTTGTATTCAGGTTATTCACACTTAAGATTGGGTACATTGTGGCCCTGATATTTCACTTATGTCCATATTCCCAGAGATTAAATACCTCTGGATAATTAGATCAGCGCAGTAACATTTTTCTTCTTAGAGCACTATTGACCCCCACTAAGGGCACACAGTACTGCAGCAGATCACAGTTCACATTTATTTATTTATTTATTTTCTTTTGCGCCGGTGACACTCACAACCAGAGAATCCTATGACATCACACTGACCTCACAGCTCCTCCTAATGTCCCTCCATCCAGAGTCAGCAAACCCTATGATATCCCACTTTCCTCACAGCTCCTCCTCTCAATGTCCTTCCAATCCAAGTCAGAGAATCCTATGACATCACACTGACCTCATAGCTAGCTCCTCCTCTCAATGTCCTTTCAATCCAAGTCAGAGAATCCTATGACATCACACTGACCTCACAGCTCCTCCTCCCAATGTCCCTCTCACAAGCAAAAGCAAGATTGTTGGTCCCAGAATTCCTTGCAATAAGCTTTTAACCTACAGAGTGGGGGGCCCTGTCTGGGTAAATTATATCCCAGTGGGGTTTTGATAAAAAAGGAGACCTGATTGGTGAGGTGAGGAGGATTCTGGGAATGTCATTTGATTTTACTATATGTGTTCAAATCTAGAGTTTTCCTCCTGTGAAGTCTGGAGATCCTATGATAATCACATTGCCTCCTCCTCCCTCCCTGATAGAATAGAGAAATACAAAGAAGATTCTAGAAGTCACCAGAGAGATCATCAAACTGCTGACAGGAGACATGAGCGGTGCCGGGAAGGACGTCATGATGGAGAATCAGCCGCCCCTCACATCACCGGGTAAGAGGAGACTTTATTGTAAAGGAGAGAGCAGTACGGAGGCTCCACCTAGATCCCCCATCATCTGATAAACACATAGAAACAATGTATTCAGTCAGTGTGTGTGTTTCCTACAGATGGATCCAGTAATGGGAACCCACCAGAGAGATGTCCCCGTCCTCTGTATTCCTGGGATTCCACACAGGAAGGTCACACCATCCCCCACCATCATCAGGTAGATGAGTGACAATTATTGGTAGTTTTGATTTATACACAGCATGTTTGTTACAATGAATGTTTTATTATATATTCAGAGTGGAAACCTCGGGGATGATAATATTGATGTTAAAGAAGAGTATAAAGAGGAGGATGAGGAGTATGGAGTGATGGAGGAGTTTTCAGGACACAAGGATATGATGGAGCCACCTAATACCAGGAACCCACCAGAGAGATGTCCCCGTCCTCTGTATTCCCGGGATTCCACACAGGAAGGTCACACCATCCCCCACCATCATCAGGTAGATGAGGAACAATCACTGATAGTATCATTAGGATCTGTACATTATCTGCATTGTTACCATTGATGTCATTTTTATTCTATATTCAGAGTGGAGACCTGAGAGATCCTAAAGTTGAGGTTAAAGAAGAGATAAAAGAGGAGGATGATGAGGATGGGGTGATGGAGGAAGAACACAAAGATCTGTACCAGGACACCATGGTGGAGTCATCCAGCTACAGAGACCCCCCAGAGAGATGTCCCCGTCCTCTGTATTCCCGGGACTCCACACAGGAAGGTCACACCATCCCTCCTTATTTAAAGGTTGGTGGGACGGAACATCTAGACATGGACTTGTGGGTGGATGTGTGGATTTTATGGATGTCACAATAATAAAGATTATATCTTACAGATGATATTCTCTCTCATTCTCTTGGTTTAGAGTGGAGATCCAATCGATATAGAATTTGAGGTGAAATCAGAAGAAGAAGAGACGTATGTGAGGGATGATCAGCAGTCTATGGAGGAGGATGGAATAACGGGGACATTTATAGAGGAGGACACTCCTACAGAGATCAGCACAGGTGGGTCATTAACACTAAATCCATTCCTCCACCCATACTGCTCACTGATTGGTCCAGAGCAGGGCGGGGACTGGGTAATAATCTTCCTTCTCTGTGATGCAGACACAGTTTATTTGTACTCAGAGCCTCTTGTGGAACTAGGGGAAGGAAACAGAAGAAAGCTGAAAGGTGACCTGGGGTGTGCCATGGTCAGTATGCCTAAAAGGGGGTAAAAACAAAAGACATTAGGATGAGTATATAAAGGAGGTTTATTGAAACAATACAAATTAATTGGCCAAATGAACAAATGCTTGAGACCTCTCAATGAGTGGCTCCGGGATGTACCTGGAGTAACATGATGACCTCCACCTGCCTAACCTTTTGATAATGTGAACCGGGACACCCTGGCGCGATGCCGCAGAAGCAGCCCCAACCCTAAATGAATGACCTGAGCAGGACATGGGATTCAACCCCAGATTCCCTAAGAGTGTGCAACAATACTTTATGAAAAGTGCAGAGATGAGAGGGGCCCCGTTAACCGTCAAAAGAGGACTGGCCCTGGGTTCCCCTGATAACTGGGCCATGAGTAAAACCGAAACCGGGCACCAACCAGCCTCAATCTTGAAATACCTGATATCGGTACCAGCCCCAGTTTGCTGCGTTTAACATGCCTCTAGGTGTAACACAAAATGGTCAGGGTACCTGATCGACTGATCTCCAGGCCGTACTGTAAGCCCTCCTTGTGTTGATAGACAGTCACCTGTCAATCAACCCTAATGCCCCTGCCCCGTGCGTGTTTAATCCATCCTCAACAGCGAGACATGCATGGACGGGGTGGCACAGAGGTCTGCATCCGGAACCTGCTGGAAAAAGGACGAGAAATCAAAACGAGACAGAGCGTCTGCTGCCGAATTCTGCACCCCACTAATAAACCTGCAGTGGATGTGGAACCTAAACTGTAGGGATAGCCAAATGAGCCTGCGTATGAAAGCCATGATGTGTAGCGAATAGGGATGAGCTTCATGTTTGAGTCAAACTCATGTTCGACTCAAACATCGGCTGTTCATTCATTCGCCAAATTTTGAACATTATGGGCCGTTCGCGCCAAATTCGAGTGGCGCGTCACGGCCCATAATTCAGTGCGTCATCGCAGTGCATCGCTGGCTGATGATTGGCCAAGCATGCACTATGACCCGCATGCTTTGGTCAGTCATAGCACCGTCAGCACAGAGAGCCATAATTGGCCAAAGGAAGGGTGCCTTTGGCCAATCATGGCTCAGGGGAGTAGGGACACGCCCCACACTATATAAGGCTGCCTGCGGTTTGCTCCAGCGATGAGGAGGGAGGGGGTGATGAAGTCACTGACTCCACGTGGGTGCCTGAGAGGAGGAGGCACATCTCCAATGAGGCAGGATGCCCTCCAGGGGCCAGCTTAAGGGCAGCACACCGACTGCATCACGCCGCAGAGCTCCGCATGTGCAGGGGGCTGCTGTCTCTCAGCGTTATTCCAAAAGTTCTTTGGTGTGGGCCTTTTTTGAGACGAGTGCATCAGATCGCACCGCTGCTATTTGCAACATATGTCTCAAGCGTATCTCGCATGGCCAAAACATCACCCAGCGTGGGCACCACATGCTTGACCAGACATATGTCGACCTGCCATGCAGTTCGTTGGCAAGCGTACCTCAAAGACCCACACCAAAGAACAAAGCGGACCTCCCCTTGCCCCTCATCAGCTGGGATCTCAAACCTCACTATACCCTCTGTCCTCTCTGAAGCCTGCACTGATAGGACTGAAGGTGTAGAATTAGGTGTGTCACTGCCAAGTACTTGGGGGCAATCTACTATCGGTACACCAATGTCTGATAGTACCAGGCAAATTTCCCTGCCCCAGCTGCTGCACCAGCAAAAGAAGTTCTCTCCCAGCCATCCACATGACAGCGGTTGAATGCTAGCTTGGCTAAATTGCTAGAACTTCAACTGCTACCTTTTCAGTTGGTAGGCTCTGCCCCCTTCTGTGAGTTTGTGGAATGTGCGGTACCTCAGTGGCAGGTTCCCAAATGCCACTTTTTTTCTACAGTCCACAAGCTATGGTGCCAATCTCTGAAAATTGATCACACCTGAAGTACTGATGGCCTATCTCATTTCTTGAGACCCTAACATGCCAGAAAAGTACAAATACCCCCCAAATGATACCTTTTTGGAAAGAAGACATTCCAAGGTATTTAGAAAGAGGCATGGTGAGTTTTTTTAATTTGTAATTTTTTCCCACAATTCTTTGCAAAATCAAGGTTTTTTTTATCGTACACCACGGGACACAGAGCCTCTATTCATTACATAGTGGGTTGTATAGCTCACCAGAGGTGATTGGACACTGGCACAACCAATGAAGACAAGTTCCCCTCTATATAGCCCCTCCCCTAAGGGAAGTGCCTCAGTTTTTTTGCCAGCGTCTAAGGTGTTGGATGCGATTAGGATGTGCTTAAGGAAGCTCTGCCAAAGAAGCCCTCTGGGGGTAAAAGAGCTAGGCCCGGATTCACAAAGCACTTGCGCCAACGTAAATCAAGTTACGCCGATGTAAGTGCAAATGTGCGCGGGCGTATGTGTGCGCCTGAGTCACAAACCAATATACACCTACAAACTGGCCACCCAACGCCGACGTATCTTACTTACCCCGGCGTAACATAGGTGCATTTTTCGTCTGGACGCATGTTGCTCCCATTGATTAGGCATTAAAATATGTAAATGAGGGAAATACGTGCGCCTGACGCAGGCTACGCAAAGTGCGCGTAAGTTGTACATCCCCCTTTTTGTTTTTGGGATTCAGGGAGGGGGGAGAGAGAGAGGAGAAGAGAGGGGAATGTGCCATAGTATGGAGAACACCATCATAGAAATAGTATTATAAGGATGGATCTAATTATATACCCACACAAATGTAACTGTATTTTTGTAGTATGTATATGTTATATGTAAGAAGAACTTATACATTTTATAACGGTTGTTGATTTAAAAAAAAAAAAAATTTAAGAAAGTTTGTACAGTTCTTTTTCTTCTATGTGAAAACAATGGGCCAGATTCTCAAAGGCGTTACGCCGGGGCACCTTGATATGCGCGGCGCAAGTATACAAATGCGCCGTCGTATCGGTGCGCCGTACCCACAGAACCAGGTACGCCAGAAATTAGTCTTGTTCCGATCGGCGCAACGTTTGTACGCCGGCGTAGCGTAGGCGCACATTTACGCCGAGAACGCCCAGCGCTCCCATTGATTTCCTAATCAAATATGCAAATGAGGGATATACGGAGATTCCCGAACGTACGACCGCACGACTCAGGCTACGAGCGGTGCGCGTAAGCTGTTCGTCCGGTGTAAACTTGCCCCTCATAAAAGCAGGGGCAACTTTGCACCAGACGTGTGCAGGTCAGCTGGAGAGCAGCTTTAGCAGCACCCTTACGGACGAGCTGAGCAACCACACTTGCAGGACAAGACTTCTGTATGCCAACATGCCAGGGGCAGGCATGGTCATAGCACAACTAGTGTGCGCCCAGGCGCTTAGAAGGAGAAGGAGAAGGAAGAGGGCACGGCAGCGTTTTTACCGAACGCCATTAGACGTCTTGGCCATCGGGGAAGCAGAGGTGTATCGCCTCTTCAGATTTAACACTCAAGCCATCCAGGAAATAACCACAATCCTGCAGGATGACCTCACCAGCCCAACACACCGCTCACATGCAGTGCAGCCTCTGTTCAAGGTCATGGCAACACTCCATTTCCTGGCCACTGGATCTTTTCAGCGCACAAGTGGAGGTGTGGCTGGGACACAGGAACTGAAGACACGGGAACTGGAGACACAGGAACTGGAGACACAGGAACTGGAGACACTGGAGCCGGAACTTCAACTGGGAAGGTAGGTACAGATTCTGAGGTATAGAAAAAACTCCCAATAGTACCCACCTGAAGAACCCTTGGCCGAGGTGGGCGAGTTGGGCAGAGAGATATAAGGTGCCCGCTAACACCACAATAAAAACAAAGTCCATAGCCTCTCCTCCGCTCTCTTTCTACCTTAGATAGGCTGGACCGGATGGCCCCGATCTGCATGGGTTCCTCATCCTCCAAGGTAGGCGTGTGTGCATCCACAGGAGCGTCAAGGCTATGTGGTGTTGGAGCTTCATGGCTGGGGACATACAGAGCTTCATACCTTGGCACATGCTGGGCTGGCTTGGTGTCATATCTGTACTGGGAATTCCTGTCCCTGGATACTCGTAGGCCACGTGAACCGAGAGTGGACTTGGGAACACTGGTTCTCTTGGAAACAGAAATGTTAGAGTCCAGAGCAAACATGAAAGTTTCCCAGGTGTCCAAGACTGGACTCTTTTCCTGTAACAACTGATGAGCCCATGATTTGATTTGCCCTGTGAGCAGGTTGATTGAAGCGCGAACCTTAACATAGTCCGTGGCATAGGTCTTAGGTTTAAGAGTAAACAACAGCTCACAATCCATTTTAAAACACAAGAAGGATGCACGGCTACCATCAAATTTCTCTGGCATAACAACAAACGGCTCAGGACATGCTGGTTCCGGGGCTGGGCGTGCTGTCCCTTTAAGTAATTGAATTTCTTGCTGTATTTCCAGAAAGGTATGGCCCAGGCTGGAGACTTGCAGAGCCAGGGAGGTGAGCATTTTATACAACTCTGCGGACTCCATGTTATAGGTCAGTTCATTATGTAAGGGCTTACCTTGTGTGGAGTCCATTTTGCAGGTTTGTAAGCTCACCCTTGTAGATACACACAGCCCAAGGTAATACAGGTAAGACACTACCTAGGCTGTGAGTCTGTGCACGGGGGCTAGATAGAGATTAGCCCAGGATAGTATAGCCGTGGCCCAGGATTCCAGAGAGAGTCAGGTAAGTACTGACGGAAAGTTCAGGGTTTGCAGACAGGAACCAAAGACAAGTCCGGGGCACAAGCCGTGGGTCAAGGGATGGAGAAGACAGGGAAAGTCCAAAAGTACAAGCCGGGGTCAGTCTTGTAGCTGAAGACAATCACTGGAACACAGGAACCGTTGGCACAGACAGGACAAGCAGTGTACAATGAACTGACACCTGCCTCATAGTGAGGCAGGGCTTTATACCCTGGTTGATTAGGAAACCTGCCTCAGCTGGACCAGGATAAACAGGTGCAGATTGCAGGGAGATTCAAAGACAGGCAATCAGCACATAGTTCAGAACCAGGCTTTGATGGACAGCAAGCAGAATATGAACTTGAGAAGTGTCTCAGAGGCAAAGATCTGGAGCAGTGAAGGAGAAGTCCTGGGTTCAATCCCACCCAGAGCCACTTGGGGCGTGACCACGCCTCGCTGTCTGTTTGGCACGATAGCGATCGTGATACCAGGTTGTGAAATCACAGGTGCGATGTTATGCTGAAGCAGTATGCTCTACATTACCCTCTTCGGAGTGAACTGAATCCCCTGTCTCCTCCCTGGGTTCATTAAAATCCCTGCAGGCTGCATGCTCTTTTCCGGTTCATCCTTTACTGGAGAATCTGATTTACACAGACTGGCTACATCCAGATAAGCGTTTTTCACCTCCTAGGAGATTTGAAGTTCTTTATCCCATGGAGGAGAAGTTTACCCCACGCCCAGTTTCATTCGAGACTACTTCAATGCAGTAGTCTATCTACCTGGAACATGAGAAGCCAAGCTCTGGATTTACCCATGTGCCTGTCTCCACAGGGGTGCCAAAGCTTCAGTTGGTGGTTAAAGACCGATAACTTGCGCAAAGGAAAATCCTTTCTCCCAGTCACCTGGAAGGTGGTGTCTACGGATGCCAGCCTGTTGGGCTGGGGAGTAGTGTTAGAAGAAGCTTCAGCCCAGGTAACCTGGGCCAAGACCAAAGAGTAGGGATGAGCTTTGTGTTTGAGTCAAACTCATGTTCAACCATTCGAAACACGAACGTTATGGGCTGTTCGTGCCAAATTCAAGTGGCGTGTCACGGCCCATAATTCACTGCGGCATCGCAGTGCATTGCTGGCTGATGATTGGCCAAGCATGCACTATGACCCGCATGCTTGGCCAATCACAGTTTGCAAAAAACGGAGAGCCATAATTGGCCAAAGCCAGAGTGGCTTTGGCCAATTATGGCTCAGGGGGTTTAGTACACGCCCCACACTATAAAAGGCCGCCTGCAGGTTGGCCTTGTGTAGTGTGTTGCGGAGGTTAAGAGAGAGAAGACCGAGAGAGAGAGAGTGTCATTTTTTATAGGTAGATAGAGCAGGCAGGCTAGTCCGTTAAAGTTACAGGGCCAGATTCACAAAGAGATACGACGGTGTATCTACAGATACACCATCGTATCTCTGATTTTTACTGGTCCTATCTATGCACCTGATTCATAGAACCAGTTACGCATAGATAGGGCTGAGATCCGACAGTGTCACACTGTGTTACACTGTCGGATCTTTTTTTGGATTTAAAAATGGCGCCGGGGGCGTTCCCGCTGATTTACACTGAATAATATGTAAATCAGCGAGATACGCGAAATTCGCGAACGTACGCGGACCCGACGCTGTGTTCTTACGTCGTTTCCGTAGCGCGGTACCCGTCGTATACTTACCCCTGCTAAAAGCAGGGGTAAGTATTGTTAAGTATGGCCGTCGTTCCCGCGTCGATTTTGAAATTTCCTACGTCGTTTGCGTACGCCGATTCACGAACACGCGCGTCGCAAGTCCCGCTCACGTCGCAACCACTGACGTCCTATTGACGTCAGTGGGAGCAATGCACGCCGGGAAATTCCCCGGACGGCGCATGCGTATTTAAATCGGCGCGGGAGCGCGCCTGATTTAAATAGTACACTCCCCCAGCCGCGGAATTAGAATTCCGCCGGGGGAGTTAGGATCCGCCGTCGCAAGTTTGGAGGTAAGTGTGTTGTGAATTTGACACTTTCCTCACAAACTTGCGAGGGCGGATCTTAAAACACATAGGTTACACGGATCTAAAGATCCGCTAACCTTTGTGAATCTGGCCCACAGTGTTTAGAGGATATATATACATCCCAGGTGTTGTACAAATATTTATACACTGTATAGTTTAGCTAGATCCGCTCTTCCTAATTTACTGGCAGGCAGGTGATTGTGCTAGCTGCAGTATTCTCACGTGGTGTATTGGATGTGTCTTTTGCACCTAAAGCTACTTGGTGTCCTCTGCAGATTGCACCTAAAGCTATGTAGTGTGTACTGCCCGTGTCCTCTGCAGATTGCACCTAAAGCTACATGGTGTGTACTGCCCGTGTCCTTTGCAGTTTGCACCTAAAGCTATGTAGTGTGTACTGCCCCTGTCCTCTGCAGTTTGCACCTAAAGCTACTTGGTGTGTACTACCTTTGTCCTCTGCAGTTTGCACCTAAAGCTACGTGTTGTGTACTGCCCCTGTCCTCTGCAGTTTGCACCTAAAGCTACTTGGTGTGTACTACCTTTGTCCTCTGCAGATTGCACCTAAAGCTACTTGGTGTGTACTGCCGTGTCCTCTGCAGTTTGCACCTAAAGCTACATAGTGTGTACTGCTCGTGTCCTCTGCAGTGTGCACCTAAAGCTACGAGGTGTGTGTACTGCCCCTGTCCTCTGCAGTTTCCACCTAAAGCTACTTGGTGTGTACTGCCCGTGTCCTCTGCAGTGTGCACCTAAAGCTACGAGGTGTGTGTACTGCCCCTGTCCTCTGCAGTTTCCACCTAAAGCTACTTGGTGTGTACTACCTTTGTCCTCTGCAGTTTGCACCTAAAGCTACGTGTTGTGTACTGCCCCTGTCCTCTGCAGTTTGCACCTAAAGCTACTTGGTGTGTACTGCCTTTGTCCTCTGCAGATTGCACCTAAAGCTACTTGGTGTGTACTGCCGTGTCCTCTGCAGTGTGCACCTAAAGCTACGAGGTGTGTGTACTGCCCGTGTACTCTGAAGTTTGCACCTAAAGCTATGAGGTGTGTGTACTGCCCCTGTCCTCTGCAGTTTCCACCTAAAGCTACTTGGTGTGTACTGCCTTTGTCCTCTGCAGTTTGCACCTAAAGCTACGTGTTGTGTACTGCCCCTGTCCTCTGCAGTTTGCACCTAAAGCTACTTGGTGTTTACTGCCCGTGTCCTGTGCAGATTGCACCTAAAGCTATGTGGTGTGTACTGCCTGTGTTCTCTGCAGTTTGCACCTAAAGCTACATAGTGTGTACTGCCCGTGTCCTCTGCAGTGTGCACCTAAAGCTATGAGGTGTGTGTACTGCCCGTGTCCTCTGCAGTTTGCACCTAAAGCTATGAGGTGTGTGTACTGGCCGTGTCCTCTGCAGTTTGTACCTAAAGCTATGAGGTGTGTGTACTGCCCGTGTCCTCTGCAGTTTGCACCTAAAGCTATGAGGTGTGTGTACTGCCTTTGTCCTCTGCAGTGTGCACCTAAAGCTACGTGGTGTGTACTGACTTTGTCCTCTGCAGGCCATTAGTATGTCTGGAAAGACAACAAGGAGAGGCAGAGAGTCACGAGGGCAAGCAGGCTCTGCGTCTAGAGGCAACAGTGCTGGTGATGGACATGGTGCATCCTCATCAGCATGTGGCCGTGGGACACGCTCGTCCTTTTTTTTGGCAGCTGGCCGTGTTGAGCTGCAACATGCCGAAGACATGGTAGAGTGGATGACCAAGCCGTCCTCCCAGGCTCAGGGTACTTTGTCTGGCAAAGCAGCTGCCAAGGTGTCCTCTTCCCTCTGCTCAATGGCATCAGTCACTCCTTCCCTAGCCCCACCATGTCCTCCTGAGGAGTCCCCCGAACTGTTTGACCACAGTGATGGGTACATGCTGCAGGAGGATGCGCAGCGTTTCGAAGTCTCCGATGATGGTACACAGCTAGAGGAAGGCAGTAATGTGAGCCCAGAGAGAGGGGGTGCCCAAGAAGAACAGCAATCTGGCAGTCATGTTCCCCCAGCTGCAGCATACTGCTAGGTTTTCTACAGTGATGAGGAGGGAGGGGATGATGAGGTCACTGACTCTACATGGGTGCCTGATAGGAGAGAGGAGGAGGAGGCACATCTCCAACAAGGCAGGATGCCCTCCAGGGGCCAGCTTAAGGTAAGCACACTGACTGCATCACAACACAGAGCTCCGCATGTGCAGGGCGCTGCTGTCTCTCAGCGTTATTCCAAAAGTTCTTTGGTGTGGGCCTTTTTTGAGATGAGTGCATCAGATCGCAGCGCTGCTATTTGCAACATATGTCTCAAGCGTATCTCGCGTGGCCAAAACATCACCCGCTTGGGCACCACATGCTTGACCAGACATATGTCGACCTGCCATGCAGTTCGTTGGCAATAAAAGACCCACACCAAAGAACAAAGCGGACCTCCCCTTGCCCCTCCTTAGCTGGGATCTCCAACCCCACTATACCCTCAGTCCTCTCTGAAGCCTGCACTGGTAGGACTGAAGGTGTAGAATTAGGTGTGTCACAGCCTAGTACACGGGCAATCTACTATCGGTACACCGATGGCAGATTGTACCAGACACATTTCCCTGCCCCAGCTGCTGCAGCGCCGAAAGAAGTTTTCTCCCAGCCATTCACATGCCCAGCGGTTGAATGCTAGCTTAGCGAAATTGCTAGCACTTCAACTGCTGCCTTTTCAGTTGGTAGATTCTGCCCCCTTCCGTGAGTTTGTGGAATGTGCGGTTCTCAAACGCCACTTTTTCTCACGGGAAGGCGATTTCGGCTCTCTACCGCTATGTGGAAGGCAATGTCCATGCCTCGCTGGACAGGACGGTCAGTGGTAAGGTGCATATTACCGCTGACTCATGATCCAGCAGGCATGGACAGGGACGTTACCTCTCTTTCACGGCACATTGGGTGACTCTGCTGGCAGCTGGGAAGGACGCAAGTCAAGGTACAGTAGTGTTGGAGGCTGTTCCGCCACCACGTCTCCAAAATGCTTCTACTGGTGATTCTTCCTCCATGGCCTCTTACTGTGCTTTGTCCTCGGAAACAGCGGTGTTCCGTAGGCATTCAAGGGGCTACGCAGGTACGCAGGCAAAGAGATGGCATGCGGTGCTTGAGCTGGTGTGCTTGGGGGACAGGAGCCACACTGGGGCAGAGGTTCTGTCAGCTCTGCAGGGGCAGGCTCAAAGGTGGTTCATTCCACGCTAGCTTAAGCCAGGAATGGTGGTTTTGCGACAATGGCACCAACCTCCTCTCCGCCCTGCGACAGGGACAACTGACCCATGTGCCCTGTTTTGCTCATGTCCTTAACTTGGTGGTGCAGCGGTTCTTGGACAGATACCAGGGCTTATAGGATGTCCTGAAGCAGTACTGGAAAGTCTGTGTGCATTTCCGACGGTCATATAATGCCAGTGCTCGGCTGTCAGACCTCCAAAAGGGAATACAACCTGCCCAAGAACCGCCTAATCTGTGACATGCCCACCAGGTGGAACTCTACGTTGGCCATGCTGCAGCCGCTGCACATGCAGCAGAGTGCCATCAATAGGTATCTGTGCCAATATGGCAGCAGAACTGGGTCAGGGGAGCTTGGTTTTTTTCCCCCACGCAAGTGGGCCATGATCAGGGATGCATGCACTGTCCTGTCACCATTTAAGGAGGCCACGAGGATGATGAGCAGTGACAGTGCATGCATCAGTGAGACTGTCCCTCTTATTCACATGTTGGAGCACACGCTGCATGGAATAATGGACAGGGCCATTAAAGCAGAACAGAGGGAGGAAGAGGAGGACTTCCTTACTTCTCAAGGCCCCCTTTATCCAGACAGTGTCCCTTCTTGCCCGCCTATCACACAGGAAGAGGAGGAGGATTGTGTCAGCATGGAGGTGGAGCCTAGCACTCAGCATCAGCAGCAGTCTTCAAGGGATCAATTACAGTCCCAAGAAACCCATAGACTAGTACGTGGCTGGGATGAGGTGGCTGTGGATCATGTCGTCCTCAGTGACCCAGAGGACTCTGCACCAAATGCCTCAGCAAACCTACGTTGTATGGCCTCCCTGATCCTGAAATGCCTGCAGAAGGATCCTCGTATTTGTGCTATCAAGGAGAGGGATCATAAGGTAAGGTTGCGGACCTTATCTTGCCGGCGCAGAGGGAGCAGAAGATTAAACATCTTCGGGAGGCCTTGCAGAAGGGTCTGTGCAACGCATTCCCAGAGACTGGGGGGGTTACAAAATCCTGGTCCTGGACAACATGTTGCTGAGGCTTCAGTCATTTACAGAAGGAGTGGTGGAGAAGGTGGCCGTCTGACCGATGCATTCAGACAATTTTTTTAGTCTGCAGCCCCAAGGTGTGACCGGTTCCAGCAACCATCGCCAGCGTCTGTTTTACATGGTGCGGGAGTACCTAGGGGCAAGATCAGACTTGGACTCCTTTCCCACCGAAAGACCTTTGGCTTACTGGGTCTTGAGGATGGATCACTGGCCAGAGCTTGCACAGTACACAATTAAGCTACTGGCTTGTCCTGCGTCCAGTGTTTTTTCAGAACACACATTCAGTGCTGCTGGAGGCTTTGTTACCGATCACAGGGTGCGCCTCTCCACCGACTCGGTCGATCAACTGACCTTCATAAAAATGAATCAGACTTGGATCAACACCAGCTATCAAGCACCTGATGCTGATGTAACTGAATATTTTTTTTTGAAATGTCAGATCCCTTCAAGACTTTGATTTTGGGGAGGGGGGAGAGAAGAACGTGTGGGTTTTTTTTCTCTCTTTCTCCTCTTTCCCTTTTTTTGGGGGGGAGGGAAGGGGGAGGATCCAAAAACAAATATAATTAAGAAGGGAATACTATAATTATAAATAAGAAGACACATATAAATATAACATTTTAAACACAACCCCTTTTTTTGGGGGGGTGTTACCCCTCAATAAGGGAGGTAAACCTGAATCACAGACAAATAAAGATAAAAAGGCACAGAGGAACATAATAAATAATAAATATCACAAGTATATAGCACTAGGAATACATACACATATAATATATATATATATATATATATATATATATACTGTATATATATATATAATGAATGAATGAATGAATGAATGACTTGTATAGCGCTACTCATGCGAACTGAATCGCCTCTGGGCGCTTTTTCCAGCCACAGTCTGCTTGGCTGGTGCGGTCATTTTACCCCGTAGGATCGTGACACGCTTGGGACACACAGTCATACACACAGATACATATATATACTGGGCCAATTTGGACAAGATCCAATTTACCTACCAGCATGTCTTTGGATTATAATACATTTTTTATAATCACAATCGTCTTCCTGCGTTCTCCCTCCTCCCCCCCCTTTTTTTTTGTTTGGGGAGGACCGGAAACCACCATATAGTAAAGGATGGTAGTATCGAGCTGCCTTTTAAGTGTCAAGGCATGTTAAATGTTATATGTAAAGAACATTTTTTAATAAAGTTTAATTATAAAAAAAAAACTAAAAAAAGATCACAGACCGGATCATGCCTGCACAACTTGCCATAGACAGGAAATGAATGTAGTACCTCTTGTCCTCCGTTTCAGAGATGGGATATGAAACAGAAAACCAAAGCTTCCATAGTGCAAACCGTTTATTTTAAAAGGATAAAAAGATAACAAAAGGCCAAATGGCCGCTTACATTAAAAGGTGCCCATCCCGGCACTGGGGCTGCAGACTCGTAAGGATAGCACAGGCTCCTCCACCTCCATGGCAGCGTGCGTTCCACCTGCTTAGGGCTCAAGCCAGATCACAGGATGGGACGTAGGGAGTACACGTGACCAGGCTACGCCGCCAAAGGTACGCTTCGTTAGGTTAACGTCTTCAGGAGGCGTGAGTTAGCCCAATGTTTTTACATAATGTGAAAGATGAAGTTACGCCGAATAAATAGATACCCAACATGTCACCCTTCAAAATTGCACACGCTCGTGGAATGGCGCCAAACTTTGCTACTTAAACATCCCCATAGGCGACGCTTTCTTTTTTTTACTGGTTACATGTTTTGAGTTACAGAGGAGGTCTAGGGCTAGAATTATTGCTCTCGGTCTAACGTTCGCAGCGATATCTCACATGTGTGGTTTGAACACCGTTTTCATATATGGGCGGGACTTACGGATGCGTTCATTTCTGCATGCGAGCACACGGGGACAGGGGCACTTAAATTATTTTTATTTTTTATTGTTCATTTTACTTTATTTTAGTTCAACACTTATTTCCCCAAAAACAAATTTTTTAATTACTTTTATTCCTATCCATGTAAACTTCCCTTGTAATAGGAATATGGCATGACAGGTCCTCTTTACAGTGAGATACGGGGGGTCAATAAGACTCCACATCTCACCTCTAGGCTGGGAAGCCTAAAATCCCCCCCAAAAAAACGATCCTGGCTTTGATCGTAGCGGTGAGTCGGTAGAAGCACCGGAGGGTGGCGGGACGGGGGAATGTCTCCTCTCGCCTCCCGTAAGAACGATTAAGTGGTGGAACAGCCGCTAGGATCATTCTTATGGTGTAGGGAATCGCCGGCTGAAAAAGCTGATATCTGAATGATGCCTGTAGCTGCACCCATCATTCAGATATCCCCGCACAAAGTCAAGGACGTCATATGACGGCCGGCGGGCGGGAAGTGGTTAAAACGCATTTTTTTTTAACACAAAGTTGTCCATTTATACAATATTTCTAATACATAGCATGTACATACCAAGAATGACACCCCAAAATAGATTCTCCTCCTCCTGAGTACGGCGATACCACATGTGTGAGACTTCCACAGTACGGCCACATACAGAGCATGGCAGAGTATGGCCGGGTATGGCAGAATGCGGTCAGGTATTGCAGAGTATGGCTGAGCATGGAGGGAGGGATGTGGCTGCAATTGTCACTGAGCAGCGCTGTGGGCACTACAGATCCAGCCCACAGTGCTGCTGCCACCAATCTCTCCCACCCTCTCCTCTCACTGTGTATGACGCCGGTTTGTTAACAAGTGATCACTCCGTCCTTTCATGGAGCGATCACTTGGTAAACGGCCACTATCCGGGGCCATTTTCCGTTATTGACGTCCTCCCAGGGGGTGCGATTCTGGGAGGACGTCAATGTACGCACTCCCAGAATTAACGAACCGCTATGGGCCGGTCATTAAGTGGTTAACACTAAATCCATTCCTCCACCCATACTGCTCACTGATTGGTCCAGAGTAGGGCAGGGACCGGGTAATATCAGCCTGTAACCCCCTGGTCACTTTCCTGAGCTGTGTTCCCCGTCCTGTATTCCTGTATTTCTCTCGGATAATCTTCCTTCTCTGTGCTGCAGACACAATTTATGTCTCTAGACTGGATTTATGGAGATTCTGGGGATCAGCAAAAGGTTGATTTTCACCATAGATGTTGCTCTTCCTAGGCACCTGGGGTATGTGCTTTGGGTCTTCTGCCCCATACCCGGGTCTAGCATGATCTCTGACAGAACAATTCTCCCGGGTTACTTCCTCTGTTATTTGCTGGCTGTGCCGGGTGGAGGGATATGTCTGTATAGTCTCAGACCCAAGTCACTGAGTGCAGTCTCAGGAGATGGGAGGCAGCGGTGTGGGATCTCTGCAACTTGTCTCATGTAAACATTTCATCTTCCACTGGTAGGAGATCAGAGGAGCCATTTACTAGTTACCTTGAGGGGGGAATTGTAAGATCCTCAGAGACAAAGTTGCCTGATGTGGGCGGAGTCCTGGTTTAGGGGAACCAATCAGCTCATGTCTAGTAATAATCTTTGTATCTCTATTTTAGTAGATGGACGGGAGATGAGGAAAACCTCAGAGGATTGTCTCACTTTGTCTCCAGACTGTAAAGTAGAAGATGAGGACATCACACAGTATAGTCCAGGAGAAAACCCGACTACCTCAAATGTCCATCCGGCACAACACAGTGTAGATGGACCATCGTATTCCTCTTATCCTGAGGAACCTCAGACTGTGCGGGACGGTGCCGGATCATCGTATTCCTCTTATCCTGAGGAACCTCAGACTGTGCGAGACGGTGCCGGACCATCGTATTCCTCTTATCCCGAGGAACCTCAGACTGTGCAGGATGGTGCCGGACCATCGTATTCCTCTTATCCTGAGGAACCTCAGACTGTGCGGGACGGTGCCGGACCATCGTATTCCTCTTATCCTGAGGAACCTCAGACTGTGAGGGATGGTGCCGTCCTTCCAACAGAGAAAAGGTTTTCCTGTACTGAGTGCGGGAAGTGTTTTCATTCTAAATCCAATCTTAAGGTGCATAAAAGATCTCACACAGGCGAGAAGCCATATTCCTGTCCTGAGTGCGGGAAATGTTTTTCAGTGAAGTCCAGTCTTTACAAACATCAGAGATTTCACACGGGCGAGAAGCCATATTCCTGTCCTGAGTGCGGGAAATGTTTTTCAGTGAAGTCCCATCTTTCCACACATCAGAGATCTCACACGGGGGAGAAGCCGTATTCCTGTCCTGAGTGTGGGAAATGTTTTTCATATAAGTCCAGTCTTTCCACACATCAGAGATCTCACACGGGGGAGAAGCCGTATTCCTGTCCTGAGTGCGGGAAATGTTTTTCACAGAAGTCCGAGCTTTCCACACATCAGAGATCTCACACGGGGGAGAAGCCGTATTCCTGTTCTGAGTGTGGGAAATGTTTTTCAAAGAAGTCCCATCTTTACAGACATCAGAGATCTCACACAGGGGAGAAACCGTATTCCTGTCCTGAGTGTGGGAAATGTTTTTCAGATAAGTCTGATCTATCCACACATCAGAGATTTCACACGGGGGAGAAGCTGTATTCCTGTCCTGAGTGTGGGAAATGTTTTTTAGTGAAGTCCCATCTTTCCACACATCAGAGATCTCACACGGGGGAGAAGCCGTATTCCTGTCCTGAGTGTGGGAAATGTTTTTCAGTGAAGTCCCATCTTTCCACACATCAGCGATCTCACACGGGGGAGAAGCCGTATTCCTGTCCTAAGTGTGGGAAATGTTTTTCAGTGAAGTCCAGTCTTTACAAACATCAGAGATCTCACACGGGGGAGAAGCCGTATTCCTGTCCTGAGTGTGGGAAATGTTTTTCAAAGAAGTCCGATCTTTCCACACATCAGAGATCTCACACAGGGGCAAAGCTGTATTCCTGTCCTGAGTGTGGGAAATGTTTTTCAGTGAAGTGCAATCTTTACACACATCAGAGATCTCACACGGGAGAGAAGCCGTATTCCTGTCCTGAGTGCGGGAAATGTTTTTCACAGAAGTCCAATCTTTACACACATCAGAGATCTCACACGGGGGAGAAGCCGTATTCCTGTCCTGAGTGTGGGAAATGTTTTTCAGTGAAGTCCAATCTTTCCACACATCAGAGATCTCACACGGGGGAGAAGCCATATTCCTGTCCTGAGTAAGGGAATTGCTCCTCACTGAAGTCCTGTCTTCCTGTACATCAGGGATCCCACACAACCCTCGAGGTGTATTAGTGAGTGTGGGAAATGTCTTGTATATGAATGTTGCTGGACATAACAGGTCTCATGTGGGGAAGAAGCACACCCTGATATACACCTCAGATATACTCCATGGCTGATCTTCATCATGTAAGAAACACTTCATAAGGAGATCAGAGATCACCAAAGACATGGATGAAGTGTTGTACCATGTTGGCCATTGATAGCAGTAGAAAAATAAAAATGGAGTCATTACCTCTCATTGGCTGAGTACATTTTGGGGTGGAAGATTTCACAAACACTTAGAGGTCGGTATAAAATAAAAATAGTTGAATGAATGTGAGCGGCCATGATGAATATTGGATGTATTTTATTTCATACACTGATTTCCTTGGCTCCATCTAGTGACCATAAAGCGTTATTGTGCTATTTTTACTGATTGAGGTATTTAATGAAAAATGCCGTTTTATGGCCAATAGATGGAGCTGACAGTCATAGGAAATCACTGTGTTACATTCTAGCAATATGTGTAAGAGCTGAATGAATTTCCTATAAGTAGAGCCCTCAGTTTGCTCTGTCAGACATGATTTCATACTAATACCTGAGATCATACTCATACACTTATCAGTACAGCAGATATTGGGGGATAGAAGGTAAAGTGTATAGAAGCCTCACCTTCTAATACAACCCATTCAGTTTAAAATAGAAATGAAAGGCAAAACATTTGTGTATAGATATAAAATATATTAGAAGTACTTTTCTCCCCTTTTTTTATAAATGATCACATTCCCTCTGTTCTCAGCTGCATAAGAGTTGGGATAGGAGAAACAGCCACACACTGGTCTTCCCAGTGAATGGCTGTGCAGGGGGGAGGTTGTAAGCACAAGTCTGATCATAAACCTTATCTCAATCATAAATTGAGAAGTTGCCGATGTGTCTGGGTTTGTTGTCATTTATTTGACAATGTATAACAAGTAATGGTGTTCTACCAAGCCAGAGGTCAAAAGGGGTCATAAATTATGATTAACCCTGGACGACCCCAAAATTTGAAATTATTCCTTATACACCACTGCCCCTACGGGTTAAAAGTGGCATTACTCAAAATGGCTGCATAGTTGGTTGCTATGACATCCTACCTAACATAGCATCATATGACATCGTCAGTGACGTAGTAAAGTGAAATACACACCCACTTCTTGGGTGTGTTAAAAAGGTGTTGCAGAGAGCACAAGGGGATATCTGATCTTTGGGGGATCTCTTAGGAAGCTGACTCTGAGAAGATGTCTGGAGAACTCTCTCTCTCTCTGAGAGGATCTCTGAAGGAAGCTGGAAGGGAGAGATTGAACGCAAAGATGTAGGGGGTTGAAAAAGGTCCCTCATGGAGGACCTTACTTCTCAAACAGAAAGAACTCTTAAATACTGGTAAGGTATCATTTTGTTTATCTACCTTTTGGTAATGAAGGTTTTTTGCATACACATGACTAAAACCATTTCAATGTATCTGGCTAAGCAATTTGGGTTGTATTATTTTTAACTGCAGTATGAAATAATTATATTCCAAATATTAGGAGACATACACAAATTATGTTTAAAATATAAAAAACAAAAAACTGCGCCAAATAAAAATTAATAATAAACCCCCTACTTAAAAAAAGCAGAGATTAGCAGGAAGTCCAAAAAAGTCCTTATGCTCATATGCAGAGGCTACTGATGTAATTTTCAAAGACATTGGTTCCTTAAGATGTTGCTTAGTGCTGAAAAGATGGATCTTTCAATCACCCGGTGACATGCATACATATCGTGAAGTCCCTCCACCGAGAAAATGAGCCTCTTACCAGATGGCAAGTAACCAGAGCAGTTGGCTATAGCCCAGCCACGGCCTTTAACAGAATTTAATAAAAAGTAATGTACTTACAGCAGGATGAAATAAAAACAGCAGGTGTTTTAAAATGTAAATGCCGGCCGGCATACAGGAGCCCTCCTCCCGAGCTCGGTGATGTCACTGGCATAGCCTCCCAAACGCGTTTCGTCACAAAGGGGACGTTCTCAATGGGGGTAGGGCTTTCGGCAGTGAGACACCATTAAATAGCTGCCACTCAATATGAAAGGCAGCTCAGTGGATGCAGAAAACGCCATTTGTAATATGGGTAATTGCCCTAACCAGGAAGCGCGGCGCAACGCCACCAGGACATTAAAGGCAATCAGTAAAAGGCTTATCATGAAAAAAACCTAATTCATTAGTTACCCGATGTATCACCGATCGAATTTTAAACAAGTTCGATCCACGCGAAACCATATATTTGCTGAAAAAAACGGATAAAAACCCAGAAGGGGAGAGGGATTTCCCTGGCACTGGACACCTCCCTCCCAGTTTAAGATATACACTCGGCTTTACTCGATACGCAATCGAGGTACGCCGGATGCATCCCATCAAGGATTGTGACCTGTCCTGTGGGGATTTGATCAGGGATTAATAATACAGATATTGTTTAAAAGTAAAAAACCCGTGCTACCTGACAGGATAGGGAATCCTCCCAGAGACCGGTGTAATATTAGGTATAGGGGCACAATAAATAGTCAAGTGAAAAAAACTAGTAAAATGTAGGACAAAATGTGTAACTACATATATAGTCACACCATTCTGATATATCCCTAAACTGAAGTGTTGTGCATAGAGAATCAGTGAGACCCTATCCGATTATCAATAAGACAATCATTACTTATATATAAAAAATTACTTTACATAAAAGTGATAAGTGAAAAAAATTATAATAAAAATAAGGGTAATCAACCCCATAATATGTGTAATTAACAGCAATAAATATAATTGCTATGTGCAATAATTTCCAATTGGAAAAATTACCGTATAGGTCTAATAGGGTGAAATTCTTTAAATATGACAGAAAGAAATTCATAAGAAAATTTCCAAATATATTAACCCTTCCCCTATATGAAAGAAAAAAAGAGAAAATATATTTAATAATAAAATTATGAAAAAAAATGTTTTCATCTATTATGTATCATGTATAAATTAATGAGCAGCCAACAACAAAAAACGAAAAAAAGAAGAAAGAAAAAAACCTCTACCCCCAATGGTGCCTTTCGCGAAAAGTTCACATTTATGCATTATTAATAAAGGCGTTGACATCCGTGTCAATGTTTAAACCAAAAGGAGTGTAAGATTTTAACCGATGTATCCACCCCATCTCCATCTGAGATATATCCCTCACTAGATTACTCCCCCTCCAATGGGGTTTGAACTTATCAATTCCCAGGAATAGAGTATTGGCAGGATCTCGGTTATGTTTAAGTCTATAATGGTTAGACACTGAATGGTCCTTAAAACCAGCCAGTATATTGGTAATATGCTCGTTTACCCTTATTTGAAAGGACCTTTTGGTCCGGCCCACATATTGTAGGCCGCACGGGCATTGTACCAAATAGACCACCCCAGTTGATGCACAAGTTATGCATGGAACAATTTTAAATTCCTTATTAGTAACTGTAGAGGTGAACGTTGTGACACACCTCTTGGTGTTAGTACTCAAAGAGCAGACTCTACATCTCTTACATTTGTAATACCCCTTAAGTTGGTCAAAAAAAACTCTACCCCCTGTAGGGGGATCGATCACATTGAGTGAGATTTTATTCCTCAGGGACTGGACTCCCCTAAAAATTACTTTAGGCCTAACAGGCAAAATATCTTTCAGCACAGGGTCATTGGTTGCAATGTGCCA
Source organism: Rana temporaria (assembly GCF_905171775.1). Taxonomy (NCBI): domain Eukaryota; kingdom Metazoa; phylum Chordata; class Amphibia; order Anura; family Ranidae; genus Rana; species Rana temporaria. The sequence goes on from NW_024404436.1 coordinate 569,098, forward strand.
ATGTTTACGAATCAAATGGGAGACAGACCTGTGCTGAACAGAGTAAGATGTAATGAAAGGTGCGCAATTCAAAAATTCCCCACCTTCATCTTTCTTTTTATCGACTAACAAGTCCTTCCTGTCCATGGCAAGGACCTGATTCAGGGACTGCTCTAATTCTTCCTGATCATAGCCCTTCTCCAAAAAACGATCGGTAAGTGTCCCTGCTTGAACTGAAAAATCCTGAAGATCTGTGCAGTTTCTTCTCAACCTCAAGTATTGACTTTTAGGGACTCCCTTAATCCAAGGGGTATGATGACAACTATCGTTTGGAATAAAGGCGTTACGGTCTGTGTCCTTGAAATATGTAGACGTAACGAAACTACCAGCGTTAATCCCAATATTTAAATCCAGATAATGGACACTGGTCTGACTGGCCTCATATTTTAACTCTATTCCCCTCTGATTGGAATTAAGTCTAGAGATGAAGTTGATAAGGTCATCTTGTTCGCCAACCCATAGGAGGAGGATGTCATCGATGTATCTCGCCCAAAGGGCAATCTGGGGGGTATCCTCCACATAGATGACATCCTCCTCCCACTTGGCCATAAACAAATTGGCCAAGCTGGGGGCATACTTGGCCCCCATGGCTACTCCTGTAACCTGTTTATAAAAATTATTTTCAAACCAAAAATAATTGGATTGGGCTGCAAATTTCAACAACGCCATAATAAACTCCACCTGTTTAGTCAGTAACCCTGAATCCCTCAAAAGAAAATGGTGGACTGCCTCCAACCCCAACTCGTGGGGGATGATGGTATAAAGGGACTTGACATCAATGGTAACCATCCACATGCCCAAAGTGGGTGGAATACCAGATAGAATGTTCATGATGTGTTTAGAGTCCCTAACATAAGAAGGGATTTTCCTTACTAGGGGCTGTAAATAAAAATCAATATATCTGCCCACCCGGGACGTGATCGAATCTATACCACTAACTATAGGTCGTCCCGGGGGGCAGATGGGGTTTTTATGAAGTTTAGGGAGGTAATATATCGTCGGAGTTCGGGGGGCTTTAGGTATAAGAAAAAGTTTCTCTTTGCTGGTGAGTATACCCTCAAACACACCCCTTTCCACCAAGATCTCCAAATCCCTCTTATATTTACTTTTAGGGTCATTGGGTAGAATAGAATAAGTATTGGTGTCATCGACAATGTTATGCATTTCCTTCAGATAATCAGCCTTGTCTAGAACAACTATGCCCCCCCCCCCTTATCTGCAGGTCTTATAACTAATTCTTTGTTGGTACATAAGGAATCTAATCCTTCCTGTAGGGTCTTATTGAGTTTAGCTTTCTTAATATCCATCGCCTCCAAATCTCTCAGTAGAACATCCCTGAAAATTTTCAGGGATGGTGCCAGTCCACCAGGAGGGTTAAATAGAGAGGCATTCGATAGGCCCGAGTGAACGTAGCCATTTCCAGAATATTGATTGGTAGAAGAGATACCCGCCATGTTTCTCTTAATATTAATTTTTCTCACAAATTTGTGGACATCCATGTATGTTCCAAATTTATTGAGACTCTGAGGGGGTGCGAATTTAAGGCCTTTATCCAATATCGATTTCTCGGAGTCTGTCAATGTTCTGGAACTTAAATTAAAAATACCTCTACCTTCTACGTTTTGGAACACTTGGGCTGTCCTGCGTCTCCTCCCCCCTCTGTTACCTCGCCTCTTTCGCCCAGCCTTTTGGTGCCTTGGCTGGGCCTGTGAAAACCCCAATTCAGGGAGCCATTTTGAACTATGGGAGCTCCAGAAGGGGCAGGGACATTATGGGATAGATAAGGAGGAGGTGCAAACCAAGCTCCTCCATGGGGGACAGAGAAGCTATTAGTTTGAGGTGTCTGGTATTCTTCAGGGTCATCCATATCACGTAGGGGAAAAAAAGCATTATTGGTGGGGATATTATACTCCCACCATAGCCCCGATTCAGGCTGAAAATACACTGGAGAGGGGTAATCGCCCTCCCCCATTTGTCCCTGACGCCAATTGCTGATATTATCCGAGGGATGACTTTGTCCTCTTTGGCCTCCATATCCCCATCCCCTACCTCTAGACGCTTGATAAGAGGCTCTAAGGGGCTGACTCTGAAAATAGTTAGCTCCACCTGGAGGAACAGCCAAATTATGACTATAGCCAGAAACTCCCTGTGGGGGGCCACTTACATATGGTGGTCTGAGGTTGGGTCTAGATGTTGTTAAGCGACCCTGATTTTTAAAAGGGGGTCCCTTGAAGGGCCCTTGCCCTCTCCTGGGGGAAGCTCTACCCGAGGGGCCACCTCCCTTTAAATGGGGAGGGTGCCGCTTGGGTCCTCCCTGATTAGGGGGTTTACTTCCAGTGAACCCCCTAATCCCCCTAATCCGGTTTGACCCCCTAATCCGGTCAAATTATGTTTGTCTTTAACCACTTGACAACCGAGGACGTCCTGGACGTTATGCGGTGATATCTGAATGATGGGTGCAGCTACAGGCATCATTCAGATATCACCGTCTTCAGCCGCCGATTCTCTGCACGATAAGAACAATCAAAGTGGCAGTTCCACTGCTTGATCGTTCTTATAGGCAGCGGGAGGGGACATCCCCCCCCCGACGCCATCCGTTGCTTCTCTGGGCTCTCCCGTGCCATCAAGGGCCCGGAGAGCGAATCGGCCAGCGCTGGCTGGGAAGCTTAGAGATGACTGGTGACCAGATGGTCTATAAACGCCCCTGTCCCTGGTAGCTTGCGCGCAGATGCATGCAAGTCCTGCCCACATATGTAAACGCCGTTCAAACCCCACATGTGAGGTATCTTCGCGTGCGTTGGAGCGTGTGCAACAATTCTAGCACTAGACCTCCTCTGTAACTCGAAAATAGTAACCTGTAAAAAATGTTAAAGCGTCCCCTATGGAGATTTTTAACCACTTCATTACTGGGCACTAAACCACCTTCGTGCCCAGACCATTTTTCAGCTTTGAGCGCTGACTCATTTTGAATGACAACTGTGCGGTCATACAACACTGTACTCAAATTATATTTTTATCATTTTTTTTCCTACAAATAGAGATTTCTTTTGGTGGTATTTGATCATCTCTGCGATTTTTATTTTTTGCGCTATAAACAAAAAAAGAGCGACTATTTTGAAAAAAAATCTATATTTTTTACTTTTTGTTATAATATCCCATTTTTTTTAATCGCTTGCTTACTGGGCACATATATCCCCCTCCTGCCCAGGTGAAATTTCAGCTTCCGGCACTGCGCCGCTTTAACTGACAATTGCGCGGTCGTGCGACGTGGCTCCCAAACAAAATTGACGTCCTTTTTTCCCCACAATCACCTCTGCGGTTTTTATTTTTTGCGCTATAAACAAAAAAAGCGACCATTTTGAAAAAAAATACAATATTTTTTACTTGTTGCTATAATAAATAGCCCAATTAAAAAAAACAAAAAAAAAACTTTTTTTTTTCTCAATTTAGGCCGATACGTATTCTACATATTTTTGGTAAAAAAAAAATCGCAATAAGCAACTGGTTTGTGCAAAAGTTATAGCACCTACAAAATAGGGGACAGAATTTTTTTTTTATTATTATTTTTTTTTACTAGTAATGGCGGCGATCTGCGATTTTTATTGGGACGGTGACATTATGGCGGACACATCGGACACATTTTTGGCACCATTCACATTTATACTGCGATCAGTGCTATAAATATGCACTAATTACTGTATAAATGTGACTGGCATGCTTTCTCTGTGTAAAACGGCAATGAGAGATGATCTCATATGTTTACATATGAAATCATCTCTCATTGGCCGCGCAGATCGCATAGCAAACAGCCACTCTGATTGGCAGTTTGCCGTGATCTGTTATTGGCTGTATCCAAGGGACACAGCCAACACAGAATTTCCCCGCTGCGCGCTCGAAACCCCCCCCCCCCCCGGGAACGCCAAAAGGGGTGGCCGCTGTAGCCGCCATTCGGCTATAGCGCGGATCTTAAGTGGGCACAGTGTTTCCCTGCTGCGCGCCACCCAACGGCGCACAGCGGAATGTAAACAACAGGACGTCCACTCGGCACTTGAGAGCCGCGCTGTGGACGTCTTTAGTCTATAGCGCCGATCCCAAGTGGTTAAGTTTGGCACCATTCCATGAGTGTGCGCAATTTTAAAGCGTGACATGTTAGGTATCTATTTACTCGGCGTAACATCATCTTTCACAATATACTAAACAATTGGGCTAACTTTACTGTTTTGTTATTTTTTCATTCATGAAACCGTTTTTTTCCCCCAAAAAAATGTGTTTGAAAAATTATTGCGCAAATGCCATGCGAGAAAAAAAGTTGCCTTTTATTCCCTAGGGTGTCTGCTAAAAAAATATATACAATGTTTGGTTGTTCTGATTTGATTTTCTAGCAAACATTTTTTTGATTTTTACATGAAGGAGAGAAGTGCGAGAATAGGCGCGGTGGTCAAGTGATTAAAAAGCTAAATGCCAACAGTTGTACGATGGTTTTAGGGTGATGTCTGTGAAAAAAAATTCTCTCTAAATATAAAATAAGCTTGTCCGTTTTGCCGGGCTTGTGTACAATATGACATTTGTTCTGTACACATATATAAGGAGCATTAAGCAAGAGATCTGTTTGGTATTGAGAAGAGATAACATAGGGGCTGATTTACTATTATCAGTGCGCTGCGCTGGTTCATGCCTTAATTAGTGCGCCGGGTGAAGCCTTAATTAGGCGCATGAACCAGCGTAGCAGCCGGCGCATTGCAAGTGACATGTAAAGCCGCCGCCGAACTCCCTATAGAAGTCTATGGGAGAAATCAAAAGTGTTCATATTAAAGGCTAATATGCAAGTTTTGTCCTAAAAAGTGTTTGGGGACCTGAGTCCTGCCCCAGGGGACATGTATCAACGCTTTTTTTTTTTTTTTTTAAACGGACGTTTTTTCTGGAGCAGTGAATTTAATAATGCTTAAAGTGAAACAATAAAAGTGAAATATTCCTTTAAATTTCGTACCTAGGGGGGTGTAAAGTCAGCATGTGAAATAGCGCATTTTTCCCGCACTTAGAACTGTCCCTGCACAAAATGACATTCTGAAGGAAAAAAAGGCATTTAAAATTCACACGCGGCAATAATGAATTGCCGGCTCTGACAATTCTGACAGGATTCATTCATAAAAAAAAAAACGTGGGGGTTCCCCCAAATTAAATTACCAGGCCCTTCAGGTCTGGAATGGATATTAAATGGATAATGGATAATGATATTAATGGATATTAAACCCCGCCGTAAAAAAAAAAAATGACGTGGGGGGTCCCCCCAAATATCCATACCAGACCCTTCAGGACTGATGTGGATTTTAAGGGTAACTCCACCCCAAATAAAAAAAAATGGCGTGGAGTCCCCCTAAAAATCCACACCAGACCCTTATCCGAGCACGTTAACCTGGCCGGCCGCAGAAAAGAGGGGGGGACAGAGTGCGGCCCCCCCTCTCCTGAACCGTACCAGGCCACATGCCCTCAACATGGGGAGGATGTCCCCATGTTGATGGGGACAAGGGCCTCATCCCCACAACCCTTGCCTGGTGGTTGTGGGGGTCTGCGGGCGGGGGGCTTATCAGAATCTGGAAGACCCCTTTAACAAAGGGGACCCCCAGATCCCGCCCCCCCCTGTGTGAAATGGTAATGGGGTACACTGTACCTCTACCATTTCACCCAAAAAAACGGTCAAAAGTGTTAAAAATGACAGTAGCCGGTTTTTGACAAATCTTTTATTATCTTCTTTCCGCGGTTCTTCTTTTCTTCTTTCATTCGGGTTTCTTCCTCTGCTTCTTTCTTGGGTCTTCTCGTCTCATCTTGCCCGACGTCTTCTCCCATCTTCTTCTCCGTCCGTCGGCCTTCTCGTACACATCTTTTTCTTACCCGGTTGCAGCGCTTGAAATTGAATTTGCCGGCGTGTGCCGCTCCTGGGACCCGGCCCCCCTCTGACGCCACAAGTAAACTCATTAGAAAGTCATGTGCGTCAGAGGGGGGGGCGGGGTCACAGAGCGTCACACGGCGGGAACTTCAATTGGAAGCTCGTCCTCATAGTGCGGCGGCTTCTTCTTCTCCGGACGGCGCACTTGGCATAAGGGCTTGGTCTGGATCTGTTGGTTACCCCACGCTGGTTTTCGGCGTGGGATTAACCCCTTACGTTCCAGGCCAAGCCTAAGAGCCTGGTATGCACCTGGAGGGGAACTCATGCCGGTTTTTGCTTTGAAATTTGGCGCGGAGTTCCCCTTCATGGTCAGCGCAGGCTGAAAACAGGTCGGCCTTTCACGTGCGCCGACTCTAGGCGCGCAAAGGCTGCTACACTGCTTGGAATTTACCAAGATTTTCCCAGCGTAGTGAGTCGGCGTGCATAAAAGAACGTATTTGCCCCGCACGCATGCGCAGTATGCAAATAAACCTCCCGGAGGTTTATTCCTACTTGCGGCGTACGGCGCTCGATTTCACAAAAAACACTTTCACTTTCAATTCGGCCCGGGAAACTTAAAAAAACACATGTCACTACATCTCCCCACTTCACCTCACATCTCCCCCTAATAAACTCCCGCCCAAACCCCTTCTATCTACATTTCTAAATGCCGTACGCCAGGTCTATACAGGCGCACCATGCGCCCTCTCCTGGACGTACTAGGCATTATAGTAAATAAGGAAATACACTGCACTGGCAGCGTATTTCTTTAGTAAATGTCAAAACGGCTGCTACGCCTGCCTTTGCTCCATGAGTCATGGAGCAAAGGCTTGGTAAATCAGCACCACGGTGTCTCTATCTATCTCTCTCTCTCTAACTGACTGTCTGACTTGTCTTTAACAAAGCCGGAACACACTACACGAGGCCGCCTTGCAGGCAGCCTTATATAGTGTGGGGCATGTACTAAACCCCCTGAGCCATAATTGGCCAAAGCCACCCTGGCTTTGGCCAATTATTGTTCTTCGTATTTTGCGCCTTGTGATTGGCCAAGCATGCAGGGTCATGGTGCATGCTTGACCAATCATCAGCGTGCAACGCCGCAGTGAATTAATTATGGGCCGGCGCGCGTCACTCGAATTTGCCGCGAACGACCCATTTTGTTCGAAATTCGTCGAACGTGCGAACAGACGATGTTCGAGTCGAACGACCAGCTCATCCCTACTCCTGATACATTAGGAGTCTGGTTTGTCCCTCCTGTGCAATGTAAGTTTGGCCTGATTCTCCTCCCTATCTTCTGGTCCATCTCTCCCTCTGAACTCCCCTCCTCTTCCTCTCTTGTGGGCACCCACGTGACGTCTGTAGAGTTGTTATCATCGACGTCACCTTCCCCATCACTAACAATAGAGATCTCGGAGTAGGCAGCAACAGCGGGCACCAACCTCCTTGGGCTGATCTGAGTACTGTCGTCAGACTGCTGAGTGCCGGCTGTTGCTACCTCCTCTTCCTGATCCAATGCCAAGAATGGCTGCGCATCAGAAATGTCTTCTGATGGATCGAAAAATAATTCCTGTGACTCAAGCGGAGGGTATATGGTGGTGGTGGTGGTGTTGGTGGTGAGCCACTCAACCAAGTCTGGTGCGTCCTTTGACGTAATCGAACAAACATTGTGCCACTTCCCACTTTGGCTCCGGCCTGGTGCTCCTGCCCTACCCCTACCACCCCTGCGGAAGGGCCTGCATCTTCCTCTGCCTGTCATTTTTTAAATGACCCTGTGACAAAGTCTCTAGAGAAGCGCAGTACATGTGGAAGAAGGTATATAACACCCCGCTTCAATCTCCCAGAGGCGATTCGGTTTGCATGTGCATCGCTATATACGTTTTTCACTCACTCACTCAATCTGTCGTTTTGGGGGGCCATTGGTTTACTGCTTTTAACTCATTACGGTCTATTGTCAATTTTGACTGTCTTTCTTCCCCTCTCCCCTTTTTGCGCTTGCCTGATTTCTTTCTATTATCACTTTGCCTAGTTCCACTATTATCTCTGGAACTATGGATATCTTTAAGTATCGCTCATCAAGAGTTATCAAAAAAGATGGGGTATTTGAAGTTAATGGGGAATCAGAGGGTGTTCTGGGAGGACTGTTTATGCGCCTCAAAAACCTTATGGTATCAGAAATCCATACCCAGTGGGACATTGCTTTTTTAGATCAATATATAGGCGATGCTATGGTCACACGCCGTTTGAGATGGGAAGTTAGCCCCCAAAAGGGCGAACTTGAATTCTTAGAATGGTTTCAATATTTCAACCAAGCTGGGGTTAAATTTCTAGAATTTCTGGTCCAGCGAAAGAAAGTCAAGCTCACTAGTCTAGACATTGAGATTATGGTGATCATTTTTTATTTAAATAAAAGTTGGATTTATATGTCCCTTCCCAATCCCTCTATTTGTGAAAAAATGTCCGTTAAGGACCATTTATATGTTGTTTAAGGGGCGGTTAGAGGGAAGAAGTAAGGGTTAAGGGAAGAGAAAAAAGGGGAGAAATGGGAAAAGAAAGGGAGGGAACAGTAATATTAACTGGTGATGAATTTAGGTGAAGGATAACTGGATATTATTTTGGTGGTTTCTGGCCCCCCCTCCCCTTTTTTTGTTTATTATTATTATTATTATTATTTTAGTTTTTTTGGGGGAACGTAGGGCATAATATTTTGATCAAGGATGTGTGCTATGTTTATAGGGGATCGGACAATTGATATTTTAATGATACTGTATAGACTTACTGATGGGCAGATTTGTGTTCCTCTACCTAACTTTGGCTATTATACATCAAAACACGCTTCTGGCGGTACTCCCAGTTTAAATTAAATTTTCAAAGACCGTCTGGTATTTTGGCCCGCTCTTTATGGGGGGCCATATGAGATATTATATTTGCGAAATAAAATTTATATTTTGATAGAGAATCTTTGCTTTAAACGTTAAAGATTCGTTTTCGGGAATTGAAGAAGAAGTAAGGAAGATGTGACCGACAGGGAGAGAGCAGAGGAACATGAATGTGCAATGATTAGAAGATAGATATATGTGTTGTTAGAGTTTTAGTGGATTATCCGGATCCTATGAGAGATGGAGTAGGAAGGATGATATAGGGTAGCGTTGATGAGCGTTTTTTTTTTTTTTTTTTTTATGGATATAAATAAAAAGTAATAAGGCGATTTGGCTTAAATATAAAGTGGATATATACGTTTAGAAGATTGACTACAGATGGTAATTGTAGTAAACTCAGAGCCGGGGTGGATAAGAGGTTAGGTCTGAGCCCCCCTGTCATCTTGTGCCAAAACCCCCAATTAGGTTTTACCCACTGAAGTCACAGTCAGGTGGCTCAGTTTTGGGTGCGCGCCCGATTGGGCCTAGAAGGGAGGGAGGGATTAGAAGGGGTTAGGAAGGGGCGTATAGGTAGGTTTGGGAGGGGTGCTCTCCCCCCACCTTTTATTTTATTTTTGTATTTTTTTTCCTTTTTCTTTTTTTTTTTTGTTGTTGTCAGTGTTGTCTGAAAAATGGAAGAGGTGAAGATTACCTCCTTGAATGTTAAGGGTCTTAATGTCCCAGAGAAAAGGAAAATGTTGTTGAACGATTTGAGGCGATCCGGGACAGATGTAGCCTATGTTCAGGAAACACACTTTAAGGCAGGTAGACTCCCTCTTCTTCAAAATAGATTTTTCCCTTGTGTGTATCATGCTCCAAATCAACAGGCTAAATCTAAGGGGGTCTCAATATTAATATCTAATCGAGTGCCATGGTGCTTAGTGGACAAACGGGTAGACCCTAATGGGAGATTTCTTTTCCTTAAAGGAAGCATTGGAAACATTAAGGTAACATTAGCAACAATCTATGTACCAAATAAACAGCAGGACCAGTTTGTTAAAAAAATTCTTTCAGAATTAAGGGATTTTATAGAGGGGAGATTGATTCTGGGAGGGGACTTCAACATCCCCCTAGATCCTAGAATCGACACCTCCTCAGGAACTTCAGCGGTCCCCTGTCGGGTCCGAAGAAGTATACTACAAAAAATGCATGAAATGCAAGTGTTAGATGCCTGGAGGACTTTACATACAGAAGAACGAGATTATACTTTTTTTTCCAACCCACATCAAGTGTACTCGCGTATTGACATGTTTTTGATTCCACACTATTTAATTTCAGACGTTACAGAAATCATAATCGGAAATATAACATGGTCGGACCATGCTCCGGTTTCGTTGTGTCTCTCCCTGTCTAACCTGGCCACTCAACGTAAGGGATGCTGGCGATTGAATTAAAGCCTTCTTCAAAATCCTGAAGTAAGGGACGATGTATCTAAAGAAATGATAGCATATTTTCAGATAAACGACATTCCTGAGAGTGACCCAGGTATGATTTGGGAGGCACACAAGGCCGTGATCAGAGGAATTTTAATCAAACATGGAGCAATTTTGAAAAAGAAAAGGGAAAAACAGACCAAAGAATTATTAGATGAGATCCAGACCTTAGAAACACAGCATAAAAAGATACAGACAGCATCAGTAGGTAGGGAGCTGGGACATCTGAGAAGACAACTGTCGGAGATCTTACGGTTTAAAGCAAAAGCCCTAATCCAACGAGGGAAACAAATAGATTATGAAATAGGAGATAAATGTGGCAGATTGTTAGCAGGGAAAATTAAAGAAAAGAATAGGTCAACTTATATATCACAAATAAAAGATAAAGAGGGACATTTAAAACAGATACCTAAAGATATTGCCCAGACATTCGGGAAGTATTATGCTACTTTGTATAACTTGCCTCACGCTACTTCCCCTCAGTCCAGGATAGCAGAATATCTAACCTCGACAGGTATGACGAGATTACCCTCACCAGCCCGTTATAGTCTGGACACTCCTATTACGGTAAAAGAAGTGACTGAAGTATTAAAATCATTTAAATCTGGAAAATCTCCTGGTCCGGATGGCTTTACTATAAGTTACTACAGAGAATTTTCTGAGTTGCTAAGTAAACAAATGACAAAAGTCTTTAATGCGGTGGGTCTGACTTCCACATTCCCTATGGATACCCTGAGAGCACATATTACGTTAATTCCAAAAGAGGGGAAGGACCCGGCGGATTGTGGAGGTTACAGACCCATTTCGTTACTGAACACAGATTTAAAAATATTTACGAAAATATTAGCAACCAGAATACAATCATGGATCCCCCAAATAATAGATTTAGACCAAGTAGGGTTCGTCCCCACGAGAGAAGGTAGAGATAATACAACAAAAGTTCTTAATTTGATTAATCAGGTAAATGATAAAAAAATACCGTGTGTATTTTTAAATACAGACTCGGAGAAGGCGTTTGATAGGGTAGACTGGCGGTTCTTATTTGAGGTGCTGAAACAAATAGGAATGGGAGAACGAATGATTGGCTGGATTAAAAGTGTTTATACAAACCCTCAAGCGGTTGTAAAGGCAAATGGGGTCCTTTCTGAACCCTTCAGCATCTCGAATGGTACTCGCCAGGGCTGCCCCCTCTCACCCCTTCTCTTCGTTCTCTCTTTGGAACCATTGCTGAACAGAATTCGCCTGAATCCGGATATACGGGGTATTAGGGTTGGGGAAGGAATCCACAAGGTTTCTGCTTATGCGGATGATATGCTTTTTTCAGTAACCGAGCCTCATATTTCTCTCCCTACTTTGCTGAGTGAGATTGAGAAATATGGCACTCTCTCTAATTTAAAAATAAATCAGAGGCCATGAGCATGTCACTATCCCCTCTTTCCCGGGATTCCATTCGGGCGAATTTTTGTTTTAAATGGAGTCCAATGCTTAGATACTTGGGCACAAATATTCCATCAAAAGAAAAGGACATTTTTAAAATGAATTTTTTACCAATGTATAATCTATTACGAGCCCTACTTGACAAATGGCGACTTGGTTCCCATTCTTGGTTTGGCCGCATTAGTATAATCAAAATGTCCGTTCTTCCGAAAATGTTGTATTTACTTCAGGCGCTACCAATTAAGATTCCAGTGACTTTTTTGCGTCAGATACGTAGTTTATTTATGAATTTTATCTGGGCCAGGAAACGTCCTAGGATTAAAAGAGATCTGTTGACTATGCCTAAGAATCTTGGTGGAATGGGGGTCCCAGATATATTTAAGTATTATTATGCAGTACATCTATCTAGATTAGTGGACTGGTGTAAACATGTTAGATCTAAGAGGTGGGTTGACATAGAACAACAGCTGAGTACAGTTCCTTTAGGTAGAGCACCATGGTGCTATACAGTATTACCGGCTCCTCTTAAAAATCACCCTATAATTGGCACAACACTAAAAATTACTGCACGTATATGCCAAAACGGGAACTTTTCTACAGTGCGATCACCTTTGTTTCCCATATTGGGGAACCCAAGTTTTAGTCTGGGTAATGAAAGAGGATCTTTCCGGTTATTAATAGAGAAAGGAGTATATCAGGCCTCACATTTTATTATATCAGAAAACTGGCCATCGATTAAAACATTAATACAAATAGGAGGTCCTTTTGAAGTCAATATCTGGCAGGCGTTGCAATTAAGTAATTTTTTTAGATCATTAGGCCCGGGAAGTAATTTTCATCGTCAGTTAACAATCTTTGAGTCGTACTGTAATGATTTAGAACCACTAGCCCGAGGGATCTCTAAAATGTATGGACTATTAAATAAATTTAGGGAGGATCAGGAGATACCAGGCCTTAACAAATGGGAGAAGGACCTAGATAGGACCTTCTCTGCATTAGAACGTAAACAGATTATCTTTTTGACTCTAAACTCTTCAATCTGTACACGAATTCAAGAATTAAACTATAAAATCTTGATGCAGTGGTACCATACTCCAGTACGACTCAAAAAATTCTGCAATGAAAATTCTGACAGATGTTGGAGATGTGGAGAAGAAAGCGGGACATTGATTCATATATTTTGGTTTTGTAAAAAAAATAGCCAATGATCCCGCTTTTTTCCTACTTCACCTATCTGAGATCCCAGTTCAGACTTATCGGAACTCAGTACTGTGCCATTTGGTGAATGCAGCTAAAGCAGGTATACCCCTACGGTGGAGGGATACTACGTCACCAACAGTTTTAGAGTGGATAAATAGAGTTAGAGATATAGAAGCTATGGAAGACCTAGTTCTCTCAGCTAAGGGTAAAAATAAACTATACAAAGAAACGTGGAAGAGCTGGAATTTGTTTAAAAATTCAGATGAGGGGAAAAGATTAATGACTGAACCTGATAAATGAAGAATCGGATACGCGCAGGGAATTATAATGTAAAATATAATATGAAGGATAAACCGACTTTCCTGTTATGAATTGTGGTTTAAGGGAGGGAGAGGATGGGGCTCCCCTTCTCTCTCCCCCTCTTTTATCTTTTTTTCTTTTTTTTCTCTTTTTTTTTTTTTTTTTTTCTCTCGTCTTTTGAGGGGGGGGAGCTGGGAAAGGCAGATGCATCACTTGTCTCTCTGTGAGAGAGAGTGATGACTAAGAAAAGGGTTAGAGTGGGAAGATTTAGTGAGGGAGTTTATGGGAGGGTCCAGAGCGAATATGTATGTATTTTTTTTGTCAAGAGGATTGTATTCATGTTTGTTTTTGGCAGAGTATTTGCCCTGTGCCTTTCCATATGCTGTTTTATGTAAAGAAAAGAAAAAAACAAATAAACATATAAAGTAAAAAAAATAAATGTGCACACTGAAATATTTTGTTTCGTAATTTCGTTTTCATCTGAAAAATAAATGTATTTAGTTACTCCCGAAAATCGTTTTGATTTATTTTGTTTTTCGTTGGGAATAGCTTTCGTCCGAAAATCCAGATATTATACTTGGTTTCTGTCGAATGGTCAAAGAATATTCGACGGAACATCGAAATTTTACGCCGAATCGTACATTTCCGGTCGAATATTCCGCCTACAAGAATTCTAATGTTGTATGACTAGTAATAATAATAATAAATAATTATATTATTATTATTTATTATTACTAGTCAACCAGCATCAGAATTTTTCTATAGCCTATGGGCGGAGCATTAAAAATGTACGAGTGTATCTTCTCCGTCGAATCTGCTTAGCACTTTCGATATACACCATAAGCCTTCAATGACAGATTCAGCGATTTTCGATGCTTTGTCGAATCTTCGTCGTTCAATTCCTAACCTAGCCGACTTAGTTTCACATTCGTTTCTCCATCTCCGGCTCCAACATGTCCAATATGGCGGAATGCGACGATATGAGCCATTTAGACCCCATGGAGTTTCCTGGGCCTAGTACTGCAGCAGATTCCCCAGCCCCTCCATCACCCAAAAAGCGGCGCAGGAGGGGGGCACATTCTGCAACCAGCAGGAAGCGTAACTCATATTGAGTTCCAGGTCCTTGTAAAGGAAACACTTCCTTGCTGGATGCAGCTGTGTGGCCCCCGCTCCAGGGAGACCAGTCCAGAGTGGAAGTTGAAGAAGTGGGAGGAGATCTCCAAAAAAGTAGAGGCGATGTATCGCCATCGGCGTGACCCTGTCGTAAAAAAAATTCAGTGTCATAAAACGGTAAGTAACTTGTCTGATTTATTTTTTTACATTTTAACCAGTTCAGCCCCAGAGGATTTGGCTGCCAAATGACCGTGCCACTTTTATGCATTTTGGCACTGCGTTGCTTTAACTGAAAATTGCGTGTGGCTCCAAAACAAAATTGAAGCCCTTTTTTTCCCCACAAATAGAGCTGTCTTTTGGTGGTATTTGATCACTTTATTGATGTACGCTGATAAGGCTGCACCAATGGGCACCGATAGGTGGCACTGATGGGCACCCATGGGCTGCACTGATGGGCACCGATAAGGCGGCACTGATGGACTGCACTGATTGGGCACTGGTAAGGCGGCACTGGTGGGCACCAATAAGGCGGCACTGGTGGGCACTCAGAGGTGGCACTGAAGGGCATTGATAGGTGGAACTGGTGGGCACTGAGAATTGGCACTAATAGGTGGCACTGATAGGTGTCAGTGATGGGTGACAATGATGTGCACTACTAGGTGGCACTGATGAGGCACTGACTGGCACCACTGGTGGTCACTGTGGGCATTGGCAGGGGGCACTGGCAGGTGGTACTTGTGTCCACTGAGGCAGAATTGCCTCTTTCACTGGGGATCGATGTCCCTTACTCAACAGCCAGTGAGTGCCTTTTTTTTCCTCATGCTGTGACCGCGAGGAGAAAAAAAGAGATAACCAAGCTTTGTTTTGATCATGTGATCAGCTGTCATTGGCTGATAGCTGATCACATGGACCGGGCCCCTTACTCGGACCCGTGATCACAGCGCGCCCTTCAGGGGGCACTTGGGGCGCACGCAAAGGGGAGGACATATATGGATGTCCTCCTGGCAATTGGGGTCTGTGCTGTAGCTGTCATTTGACAATAGTGCAGGCGCTAGTGGTTAAATATATTCGCCACGATCATTGTAAGAGGAATATTTCCATGACAGTTATTTTATTTGTTCTTAGTTTATCACTAATCTGAGCAGTAAGTGATTTAAAGTTACACTTGACCACCTGTAGATTACGCCCCCTTTCCTGACCAGGCCATCTTCTTGTATTTATATTTAGCGTGCTGCAGCTTTAACTGACACAATTGCACGCTCCTGCGATGTAATACCCAAATCAAATTCACGCCCTTTTCACACCACATATGGAGCTTTTTTTGCAAATCTTGTGCTACATGAAAAAGTGCGCCTAATCCAAAAATTCCATTTGCATTGTTTCATTCTACATTTGTTTCATGTGTTGATGTCATTTTCAGATTACAATTGTAGTTTCATTATGGAACCCGTGTCTCTTCTCTTTTTGTTTTGCAGTTCCATTGTGCGCAAACGCAGGCAGCCGGGGCGCCGAGGAAAGCAGGTGTCTCTCCCCCCACATGAGGCAGAGCTATTAGCTGGGATAGGGGAGGATGAGATCACCCAGCTGCAGGCTCATCAAGGTTGGTCTCAGGAGTGCATTGTGCGCAGGACATTTTTTTTGTCAAGCATCCGACATTTACCATGTTGTGTTTGATTTTATTTAAAGATCGTATCAAGGCCCAGCGCCGCCGGATGCGGAGGGCAGAGGAGCAGGAGTCCTCCACTTCATCATCAAGCAGTAAGTAGTGTACTAGTAGTGTACTAGTCGTCAGTGGCGGCTGGTGCTCAACTTTTTTGGGGGGCGCAAACGAAAAAAAAATTGCAGCCTCACTGTGCCTATCAAATGCAGCCACTGTGCCATCAATTATCACCACTGTGCCATGCCATCAAACACAGTCACTGTGCCCATTGTTGCCACTGTGCACTTTAATTGTTGTTGCCACTGTGCCCATTGTTGCCACTGTGCATGTCACTGTGCACTTTAATTGTTGTTGCCACTGTGCCCATTGTCACCACTGTGCCCATTGTTGCCACTGTGCATGTCACTGTGCCCTTTAATTGTTGCCACTGTGCCCATTGTCACCACTGTGCCCATTGTTGCCACTGTGCATGTCACTGTGCCCTTTAATTGTCGCCACTGTGCTCATTGTCACCACTGTACCCATTGATGCCACTGTGCCCTTTGTCGCCTCTGTGCCCATTGTTGACGCTGTGCTCTGATAGGCACTTCCACACAGCCAACCAGCTACCGTTATTCAGGTAGCCGATGCCCAAGGTCCGGCCATCTGAATTGACCAGCGGCAGCTGGCAACAATACCATACATTCATGCAATAGACGGACCGCCATCACTGCAGTTAGTATAAGTAAAAAATTTATTTTAAGGAAAATAAACATTCTTAAAGCGCCCGTTTTTTTTTTGGACTACAGGAGGGGGGGGGGGCGGCGCCCGGGTGCCCCCTATGGATGGGCCACCACTGGTACTAGTGACTGACTATACAGTGGGTCCTTTTCCATTTGTCCAGCCTTCCGTTGTCAATTTCAGTGTCCATTGCTTCTCGCCCAAGCACTGACAGCCTCAGGTAGAGCCTCTGCGACGCTCTGTCAGGTAACGTGTAACTTACGCAATTTGACAAAACGTTGCGGTCTGAACTGAGGCGCCTGTTCAGTGGTGGTCGCTGGAACCAGGACAGGTAAGTACCTCTTTGTTTTTAACTGATTTTTTCTAAATGGTGAGTGCCTTGTAGATAAACATTAGTGACCACTGACCTGTATTGCCCATGGTAATAGAGATAATATAATACATTTTATACAGTATTATTGTTTCTTTGAAGATTGAACATTGTAACGTTCAACATTTCTCCTTTATTAAATAAATAGGTGCCATCCAGTCAGAGGGGGAGATGCAAGAGGAGGAGGCTGAGGCGGCAACGCCCACATGTAAGTTCGTATAATCCTGCTGGTATCAGCTGCGGAGTGATGATCATTGATCATACCGTACATCTTTCAATGTTCTTGTACTATGTGTGGGATTGTTGTACACTGCAGATTGTAATGTTCGTTTCTATATTATTCATAATCAACAGCTACTGAGGCTGAGCAGGAGGTGGAGGAGATCTGCCCTGGAGAGGCTGCTGGGGATACTCAAGATGGTGTCCAACAGCCAGGCGTGTCAGGTCCAGGGGGTAAGTAGTATAACTTGTTTTTGTATTTTCCAGGCAAATATAGTATTTTAAATATGAAATGCTGACGGCATACCTTGTCTAGAAATGGTTGTGATTTCTTCGCCAAAGCTTCGGTTGAGCTGCCATTATTAATTATTTATTAGTCCCCCTCTGCAGCTGATTCCAGTCTTCCTGTTGGCATTACCTGTGCTTGTTAAACCCTCAACGTCACTTCCCTGATCACGCCACCTTCTTGCTGCAGTTCAGATTCCCAGTCTGAGCCAATCACTGTCATCGTGAATAACACAGCTGGCCGGAGGGGGTGTGTCAGACAATAATCTCCAGCTATTGGCTGGCAGTCCCTGGACATGTTCAATCTCTGGCATGCCCCTGGTGCATGCATTAACACTTTCCTCATGATGTCTGGTGCCTCACCTTTGGCATCTCTAAAGCAGGGGTCTCCAAACTGTGGCCCGAGGGCTAGATGTGGCCCCTTGCTAGCCTTTATCCATCCCTTGGACACTATTACTTCCACTGGCACCAACAATGGGGCACTATTTCCTCCACTGATGGGATATTATTCCTCCTACTAAGAGGGGCATTACACCTTCTATTGCCCCAGTGCCCACCAACCCTTAGGCCATATTTATCCTTACAGATGCCTGGCCCCGAATATTTCTACCCCCGCTAGACACAGACACAACCCGGCCCTCCTAAAGCCTGAAGGACAATAAACTGGCCCTTTTTTTAAAAAAGTTTGGAGACCCCTGATCTAAAGCAAAAAATTGTAAATGACCTTGTGACCTCGTAGATCTTTGTGCAGTCAAATATCTTTAAAAAGTCTGAGTCTTTAGGCTCTAGTTCAGACTCCGCCGTGTATTGTTTTGCAATGCACATAGGGAAGGCTGTTTAGTTTAGTGATATATTTTTATTTTACATGTATCCTGGAGTTCTTATTTAACTGCTCAATTTTGTCTAGTGGTTTTGTTTGAGAAGTTTTAGACATACTGATCCTTGGATCCCCAGTGGTCACTGGTCGTACACATTTTCATGCACCCTTTCTCAACTCCACTTAAATGGTCTAGGGCAGGGGTGTCAAACTGGCGGCCCTCCAGCTGTTCCGAAACTACAAGTCCCATCATGCCTCTGCCTGTGAGAGTCATGCTTGTAACTGTTAGCCTTGCAATGCCTCATGGGACTTGTAGTTTTGCAACAGCTGGAGGGCCGCCAGTTTGACACCCCTGGTCTAGGGCTTCTGAAGTTATTATTATTAAGACCTGCATAGGTCTTAAAAGCTCAGGGAGAGACCAGACCACCACTGCAGTATCAGAGGGGAGCAGATGAAGCACCAGCTGCCGGGATATGGAAGGCTCAGTAATTGTAAATTCTCTTTTATACCTCCTAGCCTAGACCTGGAGTGAGTAACCTACCTAGCCTAGACCAGGAGTGAGTAACCTACCTAGCCTAGAACAGGTGTGGGGCTTATTCAATCAGTGGCCAAGTGGCCATACAAAATTATCAACTTTAAAAACGTAGTAGCCGGCAATATTTTATTAAACAACTTTTTATTAGGTCATCCCTAATGCAATGGCTTAAATGGCTTCTCTTTGGTGAGTGTAATGTTAATAGCTGGTATAGCTAATATGTTTTTCTACTTGCAAGTGCAACTGATCTTCCATATTTGCGACAGTCAGTCAGTCTTGATGAGGTAGGTTAGTTAGTGGTGGTCGGTCAGCACTTAGGTGTCTATTACACTTTTAGATTTTCTCCAGGGACCAAGTGGATGCGCCATGCCACCAAGCGGATAAAATCTTGCGGAGATTCCCCTTTACACTGCTTGATGTGTAGAGGGGAATCCCTTTGTATTCTGGCCGCCCGGCCTGGGGAGGACACTCAGCTCCGCCCTGGTCAGAGTACAGTAAAGTACTACACCTTCCTGCACAGCTCTGCAAACTTGGGATGATGCAGCGAATTGACACGGACACCACAATCTCCTACACACACATTGATTAGGTGCATCTCACTGAATATCAAAAATGGAAAACTGGTATGTAAGTGAAAACATCTCAAGATGTTACATGATTGTCTACAAGGGCTGGGAGATAATTGCCTTTATATAATGTTAGGGTGAAGAAGCCATGTGTATTTCTATTGTATTATCTATCTAATATATTTTCTTTTCTTCACAGATCAACATGAATACATACTTGACCTCCACGCAGTGGAGGAAGGCCTGGACCTGCACGCGTCTGGTTCAGATCACCATCCTTCCTCCCCAGCAGTTTCTCCGGCGCATCATCTCCTCCACCGCTCAGCCTCACTACCCTCCCACCTGGACATATTACCCACTGGCGCATCCTCCCCAAGGCAGCAGACTGGTCCAGGACACGCCCACTCTCCAAAACCATGTGAGTATCTGCGGCGCATTGTGGAGTGCCAAGAGAGACAGATTCGGAGGCTATCTCACTCTTTGGCCCTCCACAATCGCCGCCACATGCGTCAGTATATGGCTCTGGAGAGGTACCAACGGGCAACCCGAAAAATGATGTGTGACCAGTTTGCTGCCATGACCAGGTCCCTAGAGCGCCACATGACAGCCACAACCAGGACCCTGGAGCGCCACATGACAGCCACAACCAGGACCCTGGATCGCCACATGACAGCCACAACCAGGACCCTGGAGCGCCACATGACAGACACAACCAGGACCCTGGAGCGCCACATGACAGACACAACCAGGACCCTGGAGCGCCACATGACAGACACAACCAGGACCCTGGAGCGCCACATGACAGACACAACCAGGACCCTGGAGCGCCACATGACAGACACAACCAGGACCCTGGAGCGCCACATGACAGACACAACCAGGACCCTGGAGCGCCACATGACAGACACAACCAGGACCCTGGAGCGCCACATGACAGACACAACCAGGACCCTGGATCGCCACATGACAGACACAACCAGGACCCTGGAGCGCCACATGACAGACACAACCAGGACCCTGGAGCGCCACATGACAGACACAACCAGGACCCTGGAGCACCACATGACAGACACAACCAGGACCCTGGAGCGCCACATGACAGACACAACCAGGACCCTGGAGCGCCACATGACAGACACAACCAGGACCCTGGAGCGCCACATGACAGACACAACCAGGACCCTGGAGCGCCACATGACAGACACAACCAGGACCCTGGAGCGCCACATGACAGACACAACCAGGACCCTGGAGCGCCACATGACAGACACAACCAGGACCCTGGAGCGCCACATGACAGCCACAACCAGGACCCTGGAGCGCCACATGACAGACACAACCAGGACCCTGGAGCGCCACATGACAGACACAACCAGGACCCTGGAGCGCCACATGACAGACACAACCAGGACCCTGGAGCGCCACATGACAGACACAACCAGGACCCTGGAGCGCCACATGACAGACACAACCAGGACCCTGGAGCGCCACATGACAGACACAACCAGGACCCTGGAGCGCCACATGACAGACACAACCAGGACCCTGGAGCGCCACATGACAGACACAACCAGGACCCTGGAGCGCCACATTACAGACACAACCAGGACCCTGGAGCGCCACATGACAGCCACAACCAGGACCCTGGAGCGCCACATTACAGACACAACCAGGACCCTGGAGCGCCACATGACAGCCACAACCAGGACCCTGGAGCGCCACATGACAGCCACAACCAGGACCCTGGAGCGCCACATGACAGACACAACCAGGACCCTGGAGCGCCACATGACAGACACAACCAGGACCCTGGAGCGCCACATGACAGACACAACCAGGACCCTGGAGCGCCACATGACAGACACAACCAGGACCCTGGAGCGCCACATGACAGACACAACCAGGACCCTGGAGCGCCACATGACAGACACAACCAGGACCCTGGAGCGCCACATGACAGACACAACCAGGACCCTGGAGCGCCACATGACAGACACAACCAGGACCCTGGAGCGACTGGTAAACAGATTGGAGGGGAATCCAAGTTCATAATTTATTTTTTTTGTTTATTTTTTTACTTTGTTTTAAATAAAAAAAAATGTGTTCAGAAATAATTGTTTTCTTGAATTTTGCTTTCCTTGTTAGGTTCATTAGGTGATGTACTGTATGTAAATGAACTAGTCCATTTATTGTTACTAACTTACATTTAACCATCAGGCTGAACTTTAAGAGATTTCTCTCTACACTATTTCAATGTTCAAAGGGTAATCCCATGTATATTCATATTGTGTCCAGTCACGCCGTTCAGCTATCCCCCCACCAGAATCAAGGGCGGATCCAGAGTCTAGTCTCGGGAGGGGCACTGCCAGAAAATAAGGTGTTGCTTACAGAACTCAATTAGGTGTCCGGTGTGTCCACTGCAATGTTGCAGTACCGCTAAAAAATCAATGATCGCTGCCATTACTAGTAAAAAATATTTAAATATAAATGCCATAAATCTATCCCATAGTTTGTAGACGATTGTCAGGCACTGCAGACGTGGTACAAGAGATGGTCAGAGACTGCAGACGTGGTACAAGAGATGGTCAGAGACTGCAGACGTGGTACAAGAGATGGTCAGAGGATACAGGAGATGGTCAGAGACTGCAGACGTGGTACAAGGGATGGTCAGAGACTGCAGACATGGTGCAAGAGATGGTCAGAGACTGTAGACATGGTACAAGAGATGGTCAGAGACTGCAGACGTGGTACAAGAGATGGTCAGAGGATACAGTAGATGGTCAGAGACTGCAGACGTGGTACAAGGGATGGTCAGAGACTGCAGACATGGTACAAGAGATGGTCAGAGACCGCAGACATGGTACAAGAGATGATCAGAGACTGCAGACATGGTACAAGAGATGGTCAGAGACTGCAGACATGGTACAAGAGATGGTCAGAGACTGCAGACATGGTACAAGGGATGGTCAGAGACTGAAGACATGGTACAAGGGATGGTCAGAGACTGTAGACATGGTACAAGGGATGGTCAGAGACTGCAGACGTGGTACAAGGGATGGTCATGGTACAAGGGATGGTCAGAGACTGGAGACATGGTACAAGAGATGGTCAGAGACTGAAGACATGGTACAAGAGATCAATACAGCCTCATCAGTGCCCATCATTGCAGCCTCACTGTACATAGGATTGCAGCCCCACTGTATATATGAACGCAGCCCCACTTTTGTATACTAATGCAGTCCCACTTTTGTATATAAATGCAGCCCCACTTTTGTATATAAATTCAGTCCCACTTTTGTATATAAATTCAGCCCCACTTTTGTATATAAATTCAGCCCCACTTTTGTCTATGAATGCAGTCCCACTTTTGTCTATTAATGCAGCCTCACTTTTGTATATGAATGCAGCCCCACTTTGTATATGAATGCAGCCCCACTTTGTATATGAATGCAGCCCCACTTTTGTATATAAATGCAGCCCCACTTTTGTATATAAATGCAGCCCCACTTTTGTATATAAATGCAGCCCCACTTTTGTATATTAATGCAGCCCCACTTTTGTATATAAATGCAGCCCCACTTTTGTATATAAATGCAGCCCCACTTTTGTATATAAATGCAGTCCCACTTTTGTCTATGAATGCAGTGCCACTTTTGTCTATGAATGCAGTCCCACTTTTGTCTATAAATGCAGCCCCACTTTTGTATATTAATGCAGTCCCACTTTTGTATATTAATGCAGCCCCACTTTTGTATATTAATGCAGCCCCCCTTTGTATATTAATGCAGCCCCACTTTTGTATATTAATGCAGCCCCACTTTTGTATATGAATGAAGCCCCACTGTGCATGGCACTCACCATGGCATTGCCTCGATCACACACAGCAGGTATCTCCTCTCCCGACGTGTGTCATGGAACAAACAGGAGCTGTAGGTCTGTGTTCGGCAGGGCAGTGTGCTCTAGCAAGGTCCTAGACGGGCTTGTGTGATAGACAAAACACTGATTCAATCAGTGTTCCATCTCCATCTACTATCACACAAGCAGGTCTAGCACAGGCAGCACACCCAAACACAGAGACAGCTCTCACACACAGCAAGAGATGCCCGGTGTCATACACGCAGGAGAGAGGGGGAGCGCAATTGCCCTGTTGCCCCCCCCCCTGGATCCACCGGTGACCAGAATACACATACACTCCTCAACAGTTTAAAGGGCAGTCATCATTTTCAGGGCTTGAGTAACATGGCAGCAGGGTAGATTACTCACACTGGAGACAATTACAGATGGTCATGAAACAGGCGGAGGATCAGAGAGGTCCCTGTTGTCCCCAGGATCAGAGATGGCAAATGGGAGGGGTCCCAAGCATCGGGATGCAGCTCAGCAATGACCAACTAATCTACCTTGCATAGAATCACGTTTCCAGCTCTATGCTTCTTTGTGCTATGTTGTGTTGGTAAGGAAACATATTCTGATCCAGTCTCTCCATCAAGAGGAACTGTCATGCTGTTGATCTATTCTAATATTTTTCTATTCGAATTTGAGTTCATTCTATATGAATTTCGAATTTCAGAAAATGGAAGATAGATAGAAGATAGATAGAAGAAGCCAGGTCATATTCTATTGTATTTGATTACATTCTATTAAATCCCATCCTGTTCTTTACTATTCTTTGATTTTCATTCTATTGTTTTATTATTTTATATTCTATTTTATTGTATTCTTTTTTACAAATCGATTTATATTTTTTAGATTTTGATTCAAATTTGCTTTCAATTTTAATTCAAATTTGTTTTCGAATCTAATTTGTTTTTGAATTCGATTCGAATAGAATTTGTTTTCTAATCCGGTCTAAATATTTTAGAATTTGGCCGGATTTTTCAAAATTCGGTCGAAAATGAACGAATTCCGAAAACGAATTTAACACATGTAACGAATCTAACTTAACAAAATTAATTAAATAACTAATTAAAACGAAACTAAACAACATTTTCCCTCTTGCACATGCCTACTCTGCCACAGGCCCTCACTGATTTGCTTACAGAGATGATCCTCCTTGAAAGAATTACACCTGGATCTCCTTCTTAACATCACCCAGGTACTGACTGACAGGTGATCAATCCTTCAGTGTCCGGCTACCTTGATCCCCGGTGGTTTGTTGAGATCCTTTTGGATCACCAGCCTCTCATTGGCTCTCCTCAGATGGACTCCCCACCGAACAGCTATACTGCTTGGGATCTTCAGAAATGGGAAACCAGTCGACCACTGGGACCCCGGCGCTGCTCAAAGGTTCTGGACCAACATGGTCCCGAAACCAGAAACACCGCGTGGCACGCACGCCCCGGCCAGGTAGGCCATAATGTCAGGTGCCATGAAGTGGTCACCCTAAAGGTGGGTGCCACACTGGAAGAAGACCCAGAACCAATGGCGTCTGCCACATAAATACCCTCTCCCAGCATGCCCAGCGAGGAAACTCCCTCCTGATTGGCTACTGGGAAAGAGCACCCAAGTCTCGACTCCACTGCTGCCACCTATCGTCCTGGGGTGGGAAAACACCCCAGCAACAACAGAATGAGCCCACAGCACAGCCAAGCTGAGACAGAGACCCTGAACATTGTAATTGGGATCAGAGTCATTAGCACTCCGATCTCCCTCTAAATTCCAATATCACCGGTACTTGGAAGTAACCAGGCGCTACACGAGAGATGTTACTAAATGTCCTGATCCTATCAGTGTTTCTATCATTTCCCTCTGCCAGCCGTGGAATCTGATCTCTCTGCCAGTCCCATCCTCTCTGTTTTCCCAGACTAGCATGACATTTGGTGACAGGTGTGGGGGGAGGGGGAGGGGCGCAGAGAGGAAATAAGACGGGGGAGGGGGGTGCAGAGAGGAAATAAGACGGGGGAGGGGGGGGTGTAAAGCAGCAGCTGTCCATGGCAGAGAGGAGGAGAGACAGAGAACAGCTGTACAAAGTTCCCGACTCCAAAGCTGTGCAAGTGAAGTGTGTACAACATTTACCATCTGATAGGAGGAGAGTCTCTGACACCGAGAATCATGCCGCATACACACGATCATTTTTACGGCATGAAAAAAAACAACGTTGTTAAAAACGTAATTTAAAACGATCGTGTGTGGGCTTCACATCGTTTTTCATGTTCTGAAAAACGACACATTTTTTTTTTGAAAATGCTGCCTTTTTTGCATCGTTTTAAAAAATGTTGTTTTTCATATTGTAAAAAATGATTGTGTGTTGGCAAAAAACAACGTTTTAAACCCACGCATGCTCAGAAGCAAGTTATGAGACGGGAGCGCTCGTTCTGGTAAAACTACCATTCATAATGGAGTAAGCACATTCATCACGCTGTAACAGACAAAAAAGCGCAAATCGTCTTTTACTAACAAGGAATCAGCTAAAAGCAGCCCAAAGGCGAATAGAACTTCCCCTTTAGAGTGCCGTACGCCGCAAGGACGTATTGGTTTCGACGTGGACGTAAATTACGTCCAGCCCTATTCACGGACGACTTACGCAAACGACTTAAAATTTTCACATTTCGACGCAGGAACAACGGCCATACTTAACATTACATATTCTACGCCAAACTCAACGGAAGCGGCACCTAGCAGCCAGCCTAAAAATTACACTTTAAGATACGACGGCGTAGGAGACTTACGCTGCTCGTATCTTAGCCTAATTTAGGCGTATCTCCCTATGAATCTGGCTATTTATATACACACACTGACATATACACATTAATATATACACACACACTAAATATACACACACTAACATATACACACAATGGGCCAGGTAGAATTGCGTTACTCCGCGGCGGCGTAACGTATCACATTTAAGTTACACTGCCGCAAGTTTTACGGGCAAGTGCTTGATTCACAAAGCTCTTGCCTGTAAACTTGCAGCGGCGTAACGTAATTCCGTCCGGCGCAAGCCCGCCTAATTCAAATGGGACATGTATCATTTAAATTAGGCGCGTTCCCGCGCTGAACGTACTGTGCATGCTTCGTTTTGAAATTTCCCACCGTGCTTTGCGTGAAATTACGTTGCAAACGTCGTTTGCGTAAGCCGGCCGGGAATACGGAATTACGCTACGCGCGTCGCCGTTCGAAAAAATGACGTCACTGCGCGCAAAGCACGGCGGGAATTTCGAAACGGAGCATGCGCAGTAGGTCCGGCGCGGGAGCGCGCCTAAATTAAATGGCAACTGCCCATTTAAATAACGCGGGCTTACGACGGAGGCTGCCAGCGTAGGTTTCCATTGCAAGTGCTTTGTGAATCAGGCACTTGCGATGAAAACTTGCGGCGGTGTAACGTATCTACGATACGTTACGCCGCCGCACTTCTACGTGAATCTGGCCCTAAATATACACACACATTAACATATACACACTAAATATACACACACACTAACAAATACACACACACTACCATATACACACTAATATACACACACACTAAATATATATACACACACTAACATATACACACACGCTAACATATACACACACACACTAATATACACACACATTAACATATACACACACTAATACACACCCACACCCTAAATAATACACACACACACTAACATATACAGACTAATATACACACACACACACACACACACTTAATACACACACACTAACATACACACACAAACTAATATATACACACACACCCACATATACACACACACTAGGATGTATTAATAGACTCTGTGACATCATTGAACAGGTTCTCTCTCTCTCTCCCCCTCTCTCTCTCTCTCTGTCTCTGTTTCTCTCTCCTCATTTCCTTCTTCTTCCTACAGCAGAAGCACATGTCTACACCGCCATGGTAAGTCACATCTTCCTAATCTCTCTTTTTATGTCTTATCGCTCTCTTTTATTTGCACTAAACTCTTATTTATACTTTTTATATTGTACAGTGCCTTGAAAAAGTATTCATACCCCTTGAAATTACAAATTTTATGTGATAGACCAACACAAAGTGGCACATAATTGTGAAGTGGAAGGAAAATGATAGATGGTTTTATTTAATTTTTTTACAAATACAGTAAATATGTGAAAAAAGTGTGTGGGGTACATTTGTATGGCGCCCCCCGGAGTCAATACTTTGTAGAACCCCCTTTCACTGCAATTACAGCTGCAAGTCTTGTTGGGTATGTCTCTACTAGGGATGAGCTGAACACCCCCGAGTTCGAAATTTGTGTAAACACTGCTAAAGTCTATGGGACACGAACATGAAAAATCTAATGTGCCAATTTTAAAGGCTTATATGCAAGGTATTATCATAAAACGTGTTTGGGGACCCGGGTCCTGTCCCAGGGGACATGTATCAATGCAATTTTTTTTTTTTATTGCCATTTTTTCGGGAGCAGTGCTTTTAATAATGCTTAACGTGAAACAATAAAAGTGAAATATTCCTTTAAATACAGTGCCTGGGGGGGATCGCCCTAGTCTGCCTGTAAAATAGCGCATCTTTTCCATGTTTATAACAGCACTGCAGCAAGATGACATTTCTAAAGGAAAAAATGTCATTTAAAATTGCTTGTGGCTGTAATGTATTGTAGGATCCCGGTGTCTTGTCACATTCGGCTCCCCATCACAGATTGCTCCGGAAGTGATGTTCCGTCGCCGCCATCTTGCTACACCCCACACTCCTGCACGGTAATGATAAATACTGTATTTAAGCATATAAGCTCCGTTTTATGTTGAAAATAACGGTGAAATCTAAAACTCTGGTGGGTGTAACAAGATGTCCGCTTGCCCCCTTCTCACTCAATCATTACTGTGCAGGAGTGTGGGGTGGAGCAAGATGGCGGCGATGGAACGTCACTTCCGGAGCAATCTGTGATGGGGAGCCGAATGTGACAAGACACCAGCAATATACATAAAAATCATTGAAAAAAGAACTGCACGGGTCTGGTATAGATATTAAGGGGAACTCAATGCCAAAATAAAAAAAATACTGTGGGAGTCCCCCCAAAATCTATACCAGGCCCTTCAGGTCTGTTATGGATTTTAAGGGGAACCCTGCGCCAAATAAAAAAAATGTTGTGGGTCTCCCCCAAAATCCATACCAGACCCTTATGCGAGCATGCAATCTGGCAGGCCACAGGGAAAAGGGGGGAGAGTGCCCCCCCAACTAAACCATACCCGGCCACATGCCCTCAACATGGGGAGGGTGCTTTGAGGCCCCCCTAAAGCACCCTGTCCCCATGTTGATGGGGACAAGGGCTTTATCCCCACAACCCTTGCCCGGTGGTTGTGGGGGTCTGCGGGCTGGGGGCTTATTGGAATCTGGAAGCCCTCTCTAACAAGGGGGCCCCTAGGTCCCGCCACCCCCCATGTGAATTGTACCAATGTACCAAAAAAGTGTCAAAAAAGTTAAAATGACAGCAGACAGTTTTTGACAATTCCTTTATTAAAAAAAGTGTCCTGTGATGTCCATCCATCCAACAATCGCAAGAACAAAAAGCACAGAAAAACTCCACCTCCATGGGAGGCGTCCTGCCGACTGCTGTCTTTTCGCTTTGACAGCTGTTATATTAGGCAGTCTGAGAAAGGACAAGAAGTAGATCACAGAACATAGATTGTGGCCTTCTAAAAGGGAAGAAGGATGAAAGTATTCTCCAGAAAAGTTTTGACTGCGTGAAAGTTCCTAATACGTCATGCTGGCGGTTTCTAATAGGGTTGTCCCGATACCGATACCAGTATCGGTATCGGGACCGATACCGAGTATTTGCGGGAGTACTTGTACTCCCGCAAATGCCCCCGATGCCTCATCCGATACTAGCCACCTTCCCCCCACGCCGCCGCCGCAACGAATGCCGTCGCCGCCGCATACCGCAACAACGCCGCCGCCTGGTTAAGCAGCGTGCGGGGAACATTACAGCTTTCATTTGAATAGCTGTAGTGTTTCCCGCCGCGCCGCGTATAGACACTCCCCCTTGCTCGGGTGATCTGTCCAATCCCGAGCAAGGGGTAGTGTCTATACGCGGCGCAGCAGGGAACACTACAGCTATTCAAATGAAAGCTGTAATGTTCCCCGCACACTGATTAACCATACGGGGGCGGCGGCGGCATCTAGGTATGGGGGGGACATGGCTGGATATATGGGGGACATGGCTGGATATATGGGGGACATGGCTGGATATATGGGGGGACATGGCTGGATATAGGGGGGACATGGCTGGATATAGGGGGGACATGGCTGGATATAGGGGGGACATGGCTGGATATAGGGGGGACATGGCTGGATATATGGGGGACATGGCTGGATATAGGGGGGACATGGCTGGATATATGGGGGACATGGCTGGATATAGGGGGGGCATGGCTGGATATATGGGGGACATGGCTGGATATGGGGGGGACATGGCTGGATATAGGGGGGACATGGCTGGATATAGGGGGGACATGGCTGGATATATGGGGGACATGGCTGGATTTACAGGGGGGCATGGCTGGATATATGGGGGACATGGCTGGATATAGGGGGGACATGGCTGGATATATGGGGGACATGGCTGGATATATGGGGGGACATGGCTGGATTTATGGGGGACATGGCTGGACATATGGGGGACATGGCTGGATATATGGGGGACATGGCTGGATATATGGGGGACATGGCTGGATATATGGGGGGACATGGCTGGATATATGGGGGGACATGGCTGGATATATGGGGGACATGGCTGGATATAGGGGGGACATGGCTGGATATATGGGGGACATGGCTGGATATATGGGGACATGGCTGGATATATGGGGGACATGGCTGGATATAGGGGGGACATGGCTGGATATAGGGGGGACATGGCTGGATATATGGGGGACATGGCTGGATATAGGGGGGACATGGCTGGATATATGGGGACATGGCTGGATATATAGGGGACATGGCTGGATATAGGGGGGACATGGCTGCATATATGGGGGACATGGCTGGATATAGGGGGGACATGGCTGGATATATGGGGGACATGGCTGGATTTATGGGGGGACATGGCTGGATATATGGGGGACATGGCTGGATATAGGGGGGACATGGCTAGATATGTGGGGGACATGGCTGCATATATGGGGGACATGGCTGCATATGTGGGGGACATGGCTGGATATATGGGGGACATGGCTGCATTTGGGGACACATTTAAAAAAAAAGTATTCGATATTCGGTATCGGCGAGTACTTGGAAAAAAAGTATCGGTACTTGTACTCAGTCCTAAAAAAGTGGTATTGGGACAACCCTAATTTCTAATGCTGTGAAATTCCGACCGTGTGTAGGCTCCAGTGGAGTTTTTCTGTCGGAATTTCCGCCCAGAATAATTTGAGAGCTGGTTCTAAAATTTTCCGACGGGAAAGGTTCTTGTCGGAAATTCCGATCGTCTGTATGCAATTCTGACGGAGAAAAATCCTACGCATGCTCGGAATCAAGTCGACGCATGCTCAGAAGCATTGAACTTAATTTTTCTCGGCTCGCCGCAGTGTTGTATGTCACCGCATTCTTGAGGGTCGGAATTTGCTGTGACCGTGTGTATGCAAGACAAGTTTGAGCCGAAATTACGTCGGAAAAAAATCCGGAATTTCCGATCGTCTGTACGCAGCATAAGGATTGCTGTTCTGTGTTGTTTCCTGGATGGATAGATCATCTACCACTCTGATCCCAAATACAAGAGTAGAGGTTCCATGCATTGGTGTTTACACCACAAGCCTTGTTGACTCACTGGCCCGGATTCAGGTAGCTTTGCGCAGAAATTACGGAGGCACAGGGCAACGATTTTGCCCTGCGCCCCCGCAAATTTGCGCCGCTGCCCTCGATTCACGGAGCAGTAGCTCCGTAAATTGCGAGGGCGCGCCGGCAAAATTGCCCGGCGTAAGCGCGCGCAATTTAAATGATCCCGCAGGGGGCGGGAATCATTTAAATTAGGCGCGTTCCCGCGCCAATCGTAAAGCGCATGCGCCGTCGGGAAACTTTCCCGACGTGCATTGCGGCAAATGACGTCGCAATGACGACTTCAAAGTGAACGTGAATGGCGTCCAGCGCCATTCACGAATCACTTACGCAAACGACGTGAAATTCAAATTTCACATCGCGGGAACGACGGCTATACTTTAGCATTGGCTGCCCCTACTATTAGAAGGGGCAGCCTTACGCTAAAGACGCCGTACGGAAACTCCGTACCTTGCGTACGCAGGGCTCGCGCACCATTGTGAATCAGTGGTAGTATGCAATTTGCATACTATACACTGATCACATCGGGAGCGCCCCCTAGCGGGCATCGCAAGAATGCCTTATGCCACGCAGATTTTAGGCTGCAGTCTGCGTTACGATGTTCCTGAATCAGGAGCATTCGTAACGCCGGAGCAAGTCAGCAATTGCGCTGCGTAACCTATGGTTACGCAGGCGCAATTGCTCTCTGAATCTGGGCCACTGAGCATAAGCCCATTAGAGTCCTCTTACTCCGGAAAGCCTTTACACAACTGGTGGTGGTTCTAATGTTGTTTTGTCACTCAACATTGTTGTCACGTGGAAATACCTTTCCTTGTTCAGAAGTTATTTTCTCTTCACTGCTCCTTTATGGACTTTTTTCACATCGTATCAGCCTCTATATTATAGTATATGGACTTCTAGAACATCAGATGTCCTGTGATATTCATGTCACCTTTCCATATATATATATATATATATTGATTGTAGTGGTCATCCACATTCTACTTCATTGGTTTTGCATATTTACTTAACTTTTATATATACCAATTTCCCGACAGCTGTTATATAGCCAAGGGCGGGGCCACCCAGTGACATAAATGGTTGACCCACCCCCTCATGATGTCAGAAGGGGGAGGGGTCACCCAGTTACATCACCAAGTGGCCCCCCGCCCTTGGCTATATAACAGCTGTCATCACAAAAAGTTTGACGATGGCTGGACATCACGGGATACTTTTTATTTATTTTTATTTTTTAATAAAGGTATTTTCAAAGACTTTACTTTTTTGACAATTTTTTGCTGAATGGGTAGGGGTACCATTCACATAAGGGGGAGCCAGGATCTGGGGGCCCCCTTGTTAATGGGGGTTTCCAGATTCCGATAATCCCCCTGCCCACAGATCCCCACAACCAAAGGCTAGGGTTGTTGGGATGAGACCCATGTCCCCATTACCATGGATCAAAGGTGCTTTGGGGGGACCCCAAGTCACCCTCTCTATGTTGAGAGCATGTGGCCTGGTACAGTTCAGGAGGGGCACTTGCTCGTCCCCCCTCCCTTCCTGTCCTCCAGGCTGCTTGCTTGGATAAGGGTTTTAAAATGAATACTTGAGCAAATTGGCACCCCATGTCCTGCTTTCTACACCTTGAACCCCATGTCCTGCACCCCTTGTCCTGTGCTTTTTACCCTGCACCATATGTCCTGTGTTCTGTACCACAGGTCCTGCTCCCCATGTTCTGCATTCTCTACCCTGTACCCTTCCCCCTGCTCCCCATGTCCCGCACCCTTCTCTAGTATCCTTGTCAGGGATCGGATGGGAGACTGATTTGATGAGGTCGGCCTCTCTTATATCTTCTGTCCTGGCTCCGCTGAAGGTGAAACAGAGGAAGCCGAAGGACAAGAGGGACACGAGTACCTGGAGCCGGGGGTCCCTAGGGAACAGCTTGGCAGGGTTCAGCGGCCTGGAACAGACTGTAATGAGCTGAGCAGGAACAGGTAACAGCCAGGCAGGTAACCGAGGGTTAACAGCAACCAGGAACGTAGAACAGGAGCGAGGTCTCAGGGATAGCCAGGTTCGTCAGCAAGCGGGCAGAGAGGTACCAAATCATAGACAGAGTCAGGAACGGAGCCGGGTCAGGGATGGACATAAGTACAGGAACAGGACACAGAGCCAAGGTCAAGAGCAAGCCGGGTCAAATACTCGGAAAACACACAGGATCAGAGCAAGGTTCAGGAACACAGCTGAAGATCAGTCAGCAATGCATAAGAGCCCAGACTCCCTTTAAATAGGCTGTCTGGCGCCAAACTGAATTAGGCTCGTACGTGTGCGCACGTGCCCGTATCTGTGCACATGCGTGCCCGCAATTGCGAGCTCTGGCGCGCATGTGCGAGCCTGTGAGCCATTCTATGGCAAAGGCTGTGCGCTTGCGCACGTCTATGTGCAAAGCGTCTTACAGGAGTTCCCTGACAATCCTGCTCCCCATCTCCTGCATTGTGCACCCTGTACCACATGTCCTGCATCCCTCTCTGGTACCCCGTTTACCTGCACTGAGCCATAGACTTCTGTTATTACCTGAGAGTTTGGTGAGCTTTCTGAAAGTGCACCAAACCTGCCGAATATAATAGAAGTCTATTGCACTGCTTTGCACCCGTGGTTCAGGTAAACCGCAGTGCATCAGAGTAAAAGCAGCCTTAGGCCCCTTTCACACGGCCAATCCGACAGTCCGACCAATTGGACCCTCCATTCACCTCTAAATAGTGTCAGACATAAACCGACTCATGTCCTACCTCCAATCTGATCCGGAAACCAAAAAAGTATAGTGGGCTGTGTCCATGTCCGCTCTGCATATGCAGAGCAGACACGGACATGCCATCCACCCACTCCATCGTTTATTGTGACCCACGACCAGTTACAAAGTGGCTTAAGGGACCCTCGCTCTTCAAAAGGTTGGGCACCCCTGCTCTACCCTGTACCCTTTCACTGCATGCCATGTCCTGTGGCTACCTACACCCTTCTCCGGTACCCTGCACCCCCTGTTCTGCATTCTGCACACTGCACCCTATACGCCAGGGGTTGACAAATTTGCTTGGAATCTAGGAGCCTGCTAAAAAAGCTAGGAGCCAGAAAACGCACCCCGTCCCGACGAGCTTGCGCGCAGAAGCGAACACATACGTGAGCATCGCCCGCATATGTAAACGGTGTTCAAACCACACATGTGAGGTATCGCCGCGATTGGTAGAGCGAGAGCAATAATTCTAGCCCTAGACCTCCTCTGTAACTCAAAATATGCAACCTGTAGATTTTTTTAAACGTCGCC
Organism: Rana temporaria; assembly: GCF_905171775.1. NCBI lineage: Eukaryota > Metazoa > Chordata > Amphibia > Anura > Ranidae > Rana > Rana temporaria. Next base: position 603,671 of record NW_024404436.1, read on the forward strand.
TATGAAGATTTTAAAGGGTAAAAGTTTGTCGGCATTCCACGAGCGGACGCAATTTTGAAGTGTGACATGTTGGGTATCAATTTACTCGGCGTAACATTATCTTTCATAATATAAAAAAAAAAATGGGGATAACTTTACTGTTGTCTTATTTTTTAATTAAAAAAAAGTGTAATTTTTTCCCAAAAAAGTGCACTTGTAAGACCGCTGCGCAAATACGGCATGACAGAAAGTATTGCAACGATCGCCATTTTATTCTCTAGGGTGTTAGGATAAAAAATATATATAATGTTTGGGGGTTCTAATTAGAGGGAAGAAGATGGCAGTGAAAAATGACATTAGAATTGCTGTTTAACGTGTAATGCTTAACTTGTAATACCAATGGCTCACCACCAGATGGCGCCAGCTCACATCTGGTGGTAATAACATGTAATACCAACGGCTCACCACCACATGGTGCCAGCTCACAAAAAAAACCTTCCAAGCCAAGTCGCCAGGACACTATTTCTAGTCGCCATGGCGACCTGGCGACCGGGATTTGTCGAGCCCTGCTGTCCTATATTCTGCACCTCACAGATTACTCACACATTACTTGCCTGGCCCTGGATGCTGACAAGCCACACTGCTCTAGAAATAACTTTTTTAGCTGGCTCCCAGATTCAAAGCAAATTTATCAAGCCCCGCCTTGAGTGACTTCCTCCCCTCCCCCTCATCTCCTTCATTATGTAAGTCCTGGTGAGATAATCTCCCATTGGCTGAGCAATATTCTCATTTGTCTCTGAGCTCCTTCATGCTATTCCTCGTCCTGCCTGTTGTTTCCCTGGATTGATTTTCTGTGTAGTGACCCCGGTTTCATCTCTTGGATGCGCTCGTCTGTTGCTTGTCCTGACCTTTATCCTGATTCCTGGATCTCCTCCTCATCTCTCCTCCATATCCTCTTACACAGATTTTCTCCTGCAGTGACCCTGGGGGGTGGAAACTTGGCCCAGCACTCAGCAAAATCCATCCCCACCATTAGAAGCTCTGGAGAAAATTGTCTGCTATTTACACTCCATTCCTCCGCACGTCACCTGATCACATGAGAGATTACTTTCACAGATTCCTGACAGATTTCTGTATGGTAAAGGTCAAAGTTCACTGTTCAGTGTAGGAGAGGTAGGACACACCCAGGAACAATGATTGGGTTTGCATGGGAGCCTCGTATAGAGGATCCCTCAAATCTCCCCATCCAAATGTCCCTCCATCCAGAGTCTATATGTCCTATGACATCACACTGACCTCACAGCTCCTCCTCCCAATGTCCCTCCATCCAGAGTCTATATGTCCTATGACATCACACTGACCTCACAGCTCCTCCTCCTAATGTCCCTCCATCCAGAGTCTATGGGCCAGATCCACAGCCGCCGAGCGCAACTTAACTTTTCAGAGTTAAGTTACACTGCCGCAAATCTCCCAAGTTAGGTGCCGATCCACAAAGCACTTACCTGGAAATTTGCGGCGGTGTAACTTAACTCCGTCCGGCGCAAGGCGTTCCTAATACAAATGGGCGATTCCCATTTAAATTAGGCGCGCTCCCGTTCTTCCCGTAACTTACCCGACGTGCATTGCGCTAACTGACGTCGTTCCGACGTCATTTGCTTAGACGTTAACGTAAATGGCGTCCAGCGCCATTCACGAACGTCTTACGCAAACGACGTAGAGTTGAAAATTTCGACGCGGGAACGATGGCCATACTTAACAGGGCTTAGTCAAATAGGACTCAGCCCTATTTTTACGCGGCGTAACTCGACGTAAACGACGTAGATCTAGCGCGACGGGCCCGTCGGAACGTTCGTGGATCGCCGTAAAGGTTCATTTGCATATTCTAGGCCGGCCGCAATGGCCTCGCCACCTAGCGGCCGGCCTAGAATTGCATCCTTAAGATCCGACAGTGTAATTCAATTACACATGTCGGATCTTCTGCCTATCTATGGTAAACTGATTCTGTGGATCAGTTCCATAGATAGAAACAGGGATACGACGGCGTATCAGTAGATACGCCGGCGTATCCCTTTTGTGGATTACCCCCTATATGTCCTATGACATCACACTGACCTCACAGCTCCTCCTCCTAATGTCCCTCCATCCAGAGTCTATGGCCCGGATTCAGAAAAAATAGTCTAAGTTGTAGGCGGGCGTAGCGTATCTCAGATACACTACGCCGCCGTAACTTAGGGCGCAAGTTCCGTATTCAGAAAGAACTTGCGCCGTAAGTTATGGCGGCGTAGTGTAAATGTGCCGGCGTAAGCCCGCGTAATTCAAATTAGGTTGTCAGTGGGCGTGTTGTATGTTAATGTATTGTGACCCCACGTAAATGACGCGCCGAACGAATGGCGCATGCGCCGTCCGTGGACGTATGCCAGTGCGCATGCTCGAAATCACGCCGCAAATAGTCAATGCTTTCGACGTGAACGTAACTTACGCACAGCCCTATTCGCAAACGACTTACGCAAAAGACGTAAACAATGGAAAATTTGACGCTGTCCCGACGTCCATACTTAACATTGCCTGCGCCTCATATAGCAGGGGTAACGTTACGCCGGTCCGACGCCTTACGTAAATGACGCATATAGATACGCCGTGCGCAACTACGTTCGTGAATCGGCGCATCTACCTAATTTGCATATTTGATGCGTAAATCTACGGAAGTGCCACCTAGCAGCCAGCGTAAATATGCAACTAAGATACGATGGCGTAAGAGACTTATGTCGGTCATATCTTAGCAAAATTTCGGCGTATCTTGTCTTCTGAATACAGAAAAAAGATACGCCGGCGCAACCTAGAACTTACCTGGCGTATCAACAGATACGCCGACGTAAATTCTATCTGAATCCGGGCCTATATGTCGTATGACATCACACTGACCTCACAGCTCCTCCTCCTAATGTCCCTCCATCCAGAGTCAGAGAATCCTATGACATCACACTGACCTCACAGCTCCTCCTCCTAATGTCCATCTATCTGGCTTTTTTTCTGATGCTCTTAGGATGTGGGCGGGCCCTTGGCATCCATATTGGAATGTGAGACTGTTGGTCCTCCATTGTATGTAATGACATCAGAATACCTGCTACAAGCTTTTATCCTGCATAGTGTGGGGGGGCCTGTGTGGGTAAATTATATCTCAGACTGAAGTGGGGCTTTAATAAAACAGAAACCTGAATGGTGAGGTGAGGAGGATTTTGGGAACATTGATTGATTTTACTGTTTGTGTTCAGATCTAGAGTTTTCCTCCTGTGAAGTCTGGAGATCATATGACCATCACATTGCCTCCACCTCCCTCCCTGATAGAATAGAGAAATACAAAGAAGATTCTAGAAGTCACCAAGAAGATGATGGAGCTGCTGACATGACTGTTGTATAATCTATGTCATCTCAGATCTATACCCTTACCCGCGTTGCTATACCTTAACAAGTAACTTAGACCAGACCGAGGGTGTGGAGTAAACATGGCCGTAGCAGCCTCCTTTATTAAAAATATAAACGTTTTAACATAACTTAAAAACCAGATTTCCTAACCCAGGGTGTGATCAATGATGGAGGAAAACTTTAATAGAACTTTTTGTACCATTCCTGCACTACGGCCTTCTTCTTCCGGTAACAGGCCTCAAGCCGACTTCCTGACTCAAAGACAACTTGACCGCAGTGCCCCATTTCCATTACTTTCAGCTAAGCCTCCGCTTGCTGTAATCCCAAACCTCAGGACCCATACCAACGACAAGTCCTGACCATGTTTTCCTGGTATTTCCTCCTCCTCAACACGACCGACACCCGCCACTGCCACGACTCAGGCAAACGTCATAATCTGAATAGAAAGGGAAGACACGAAAACAACACCCCCAAAACAACAAGACCAACTTATATCCAACATAGGGACGGGTGGGTGGGAAAATCACTAGGGGAAGTGTTACAGCAATGGGCGGGCTCTTTCTTTTTATATCGCCCTCCCTGCCCCTCCCCTGTTATCACGGCCAGTCCCCTGCCGTCTCTCTTTCCTTCCCAGTTTAACCCCCGTCATTCTTTTTCTTTGGCTCCGGGCTTTTCTTGACTGTTGTATAATCTATGTCATCTCAGATCTATACCCTTACCCGCGTTGCTATACCTTAACAAGTAACTTAGACCAGACCGAGGGTGTGGAGTAAACATGGCCGTAGCAGCCTCCTTTATTAAAAATATAAACGTTTTAACATAACTTAAAAACCAGATTTCCTAACCCAGGGTGTGATCAATGATGGAGGAAAACTTTAATAGAACTTTTTGTACCATTCCTGCACTACGGCCTTCTTCTTCCGGTAACAGGCCTCAAGCCGACTTCCTGACTCAAAGACAACTTGACCGCAGTGCCCCATTTCCATTACTTTCAGCTAAGCCTCCGCTTGCTGTAATCCCAAACCTCAGGACCCATACCAACGACAAGTCCTGACCATGTTTTCCTGGTATTTCCTCCTCCTCAACACGACCGACACCCGCCACAGCGCCCCACTGTAAACACCTTTACAGTTGGGCGACCCTCCACACCCTAAGGGCCCTCTGAATCCCATCCTGCAGTCCTAACACCCACATATCTATTCCTACGTCTGTCAAATGTACCCCATCCCTGCGCAGATACCGCCACGTCCCCTCCTCTAGCTCCAGGTGACGAACGACCAACCCCCCATTCCTCTCCATGAACCTCCCAATGTCCCTGTTCACCTTTCTCCTGGCCCTGTTGATGCCCCCCCATGATCTGGCAAGGCGCCACGACGTGCGAGACACCATGTCAGACCATACAACTACCATCTCTGGAAAAGCCATGCGCAGCCTGAGGACATCAAACTTTATGTCCTTAGTCAGGTCTAACATGGACTTCAGGCCGAGGTCGTTCCCGCCCACGTGCAAAACTAAGACGTCGGGCGGTCTGTCCAACCGCGCATATTTATGCACCTCGGGCACGAGCCTGCTCCAAAGCATCCCCCGAACCCCTATCCAGCGAATCCTAGCCTCCTCCCTAGGAAAACCCAGCTGTCTACCTCCAGGTCTGGCCTCCGCCCTCTTTGCCCCCCAATAGACGTATGAGTGACCCATGATCCATATCAATGCCGGCTCCGAACCTGTAAAACAAAAGAAATTCTCCAGCGTAACCTAGCCGCCCCACTAATAGGCTTCACAACCACACAGTTATCTATTCCCGCCTCCCCCATAGTTACCCTTCCTCTCCCAATCAGACTAACAAGTGAGGGCGAACATAGATACGAAACCTATTAGACTCCCATCTCCCTATTTTTTTCACTGACTCGTCATCTAAACCATTCCTAGCTGCCTCTGTACCTGCTCCGATCCTAAACGAGTGGGCTGAATATTCTTTGTCCGCCAGGCCCAAGACCCTCAAACCGGAGCGAAATACCGCCGTGAATTGAAACTTTGATAAAGGGGACCCATCTGCGTGTATCAGGAAGGACTGTCCAACCTCTGGGCGATTTTCCAGAAAACTACGTATCACCCCCACCGGACAAACCGGCGACCCAGGCACCCCAAAGACCACGACCCTTTTACCTTTCCCCATTTGGTCCGTCTTGGACTTTCTCAGCCAAAGTGTCACCCTATCCGTCTCGCAACTTACCTCGGTCTTCCAAATCCCCCCCTGTATCTTCTTGGAAGGGCTAACCAATTCCCCTATCCGAAAAGCTCCAAAGAAGGCTAACGCAAATGCCGCACGGAATAATGCGACTTCATAAGCCGAGGCGCAGACCTCCGGCAAACATTCGAATAAACCCTTCAGCACCCCAAACGACACTGGCCGTCTGGCATCTCTGTTGGGTTTTCCCCGTCTATAGCCTTTTAATGCCTGTCTCACCCAAAATTCTTTTGTGAGATCCGGTAGACCTTGCCATTTTAATAGAAAAGCCAATGCCGCCACTTTCTTATTCAGCCCCGAAACTGAGACCCCTCCCTCCATTAACCTTGCCACAAAGTACAACACCAGTAACCTTCCATCCGGACCCTTTACTTCGACCCCAGTATCGCGGACAACAGCCTCCCACTCCTGCCAAACCTTGCTGTAGGCGGCCCACGTCGTCTCACTCACCGACCTGCGAATCCACCCCTGCGCTACTCCAAGGCAATTTTCCACAGACCGTCGGGACAGGTGAGTCCTTCTTTCTCCGCTTCCGGCGCCAACTCCCGAAACCTGTCCCACTGAAAACGAGACAACGCATCAGCGATGACGTTTTCAACCCCGGGGATGTGCACTGCATAAATAAATATATTCAATTGCATGCAACGTAAAGTCAGTCTTTGGAGCATCCTCACCACCGGCGGGGATGACGCAGACATTTTATTAAGCACCTGGACCACTCCCATGTTGTCTACGTGGAAACGAACCTTTCGATCCCGAAAGGACTCCCCCCACAGTTCCACCGCCAGCACCACAGGAAACAATTCCAGTAGCACCAGGTTTTTCGTGAAACCTGCCTGTACCCAACTCTGTGGCCAAGCGCCCGCACACCATTGTCCTTGGAAAAAGGATCCGAATCCCGTAGAACCCGCTGCATCGGTAAATAACTCCATGTCATAGTTGCTAACCGGCCCCCGCCATCCACATGGCCCTCCCGTTAAAAGACTCCAGAAAGCCAAGCCACACCCGTAAATCCTGCCTGTGCGTTCTGCCCAAACGGATAAAATGGTGCGGTGAACGCACCCCTGCCGTGCTGGCCGACAGCCGTCGACAAAAGGCCCTACCCATGGGTATAATGCGACAGGCAAAATTGAGCTTGCCCAGCAATGACTGGAGAGCTCGCAATGTCACTTTCTGAGATGCCAACATACCCCTGACTTCGTCCTGCAGCGCTTCCACTTTGCCATCCGGCAGCCGGCACTCCATGGCCACCGAGTCGATCGTGATCCCCAAAAAGGTAATCACTGTCCTCGGCCCCTCTGTCTTGTCCGGGGCCAACGGGACCCCAAAGCAATCCGCCATGTGCTCCAATGTCCCTAACAGTACCGCACACGTCCTGGTTCCGGTCGGTCCGACGCACAGGAAGTCATCTAGGTAGTGAATTATGGAACTCACCCCCGAAACTTCCCTGACCACCCATTCCAGAAATGAACTAAACTGCTCGAAGAAAGCGCAGGATATCGAACATCCCATGGGCAGGCAACGGTCAATGAAGAACTCGTCTTTCCAAGTGCACCCCAACAGGCGGAAGCTGTCCGGGTGCACTGGTAGCAGCCGAAAGGCAGCCTCCACGTCGGCCTTAGCCAACAGTGCCCCCTGACCGTAATGCCGCACCCAAGCCACCGCCGCATCAAATGAAGTATACTTAACTGCACAGGTGTCAGGGTCTATGGCATCATTCACCGACCCCCCTTTGGGAAAAGAGAGGTGGTGAATCAACCGAAATTTGTTAGGCTCCTTTTTTGGAACTACCCCCAACGGCGACACCACCAACTCGGGCAAGGGAGACTCCGCGAACGGGCCCGCCATGCGCCCTAGCGCCACTTCCTTCCGTAGTTTCTCCGAAACCACGTCGGGATGGCGCAAAGCCGACCTCAAGTTCCGAGGAACCGGCGGAATGTCCCGCAACGAGCATGGAATTCTAAATCCCTCCCCAAAACCCTCCTCCAGCAAGCGGGCGGCCTGTCTGTCCGGATACCTACTTAGAAACGGCCGCATCTTTTCCACCTTCACCGGCGTCGTCCCTCTTGTTGCCAAACTCACCTGATCGCCCTTTGCCTTGTTTAAAGCATCTCGCCTGGGTGTGGGATCCCCCGCAGCCCGAACATTCGTGTTTGAACCTGCAGGAAGATCCAAACTTGCAGTTGCCGGCGTTGTATTGCCAACAAACCCCTTTCGTTTTGCTGGCCGGCTGTCCAGAGGAAGACGACCCGCCGGCCCCGTCTCGAAAAAACTGATTCGGCGCCCGCGCAGCCGTCATAAGGCGGACCCACAAGTTAATGTCCTTGTGGTCCCACCTTAAATCCGGCCGCATCGCCATCCTCTGCCTAAATTGTTCATCGTAGCGCAGCCAAGCTGTGCCCCCATAAACCCTGTAGGCCTCCCAATAGAGTCCTGGTACCCAAAAAGCGCCGCCCCGCATTCCGGCTTCTTAGTGCTAATCACACTAGCTAGAATGCCGAAAGCCTGCAGCCAATTTGAGAAAGTACGCGGGATGAGACGATACCTACGTTTTTCTTCGTCCCCTTTCTTGTAGTCGTCCGGTTTCACCCTGTCCAGGTTAAACTTCTCCAGGGGCAACAGTGAAAAAATCTCGACATACTCACCCTTCCCTATTTCTCGCGTACCTCAGTCTTCAAGTGTGTCCCCAGCGGCCCCTCAAAACATATGTACATTTCGCACTTGGCCGCGTCGTCCAGCCTGACCAAGTCCTGCCTTTCAACCGGGGCCTTGTCGGCCTCTGCCCCTTCTTTTCCCCTTCCGCCGCCGCGGCCGCGGGGGCGGGGGGGTGACACTACGGACGCCGCGAGCTGAACCCCCCCCATCCCCGTGCCAGCCGAACTACCACCAGTCTGCGGGGCCCCCCACGCACCCACGGGGTTAACTTCACCCCCCCCCTGTTCGAAACGGGACACCAGCTCCTTGATCCCCTCTAAGAAACCCTTAAATCCAGCCTCCTCCCCCCTACGGCCCTGTCCGGTCGCTGTCTGGCTACCACTGACCCCCCCTTCTCTGACCACAGCAGTAGCATGGGAAATGAAAGAAGACTTACCGGGTTGCCTGGGGGGTGGCGCCCCAGCCGAACGTCCAGACTCCACCGCCGCTGCGATCGCCGCGTTGAAACCTTCCTCCTCAGATCCGGATAGTTCCCCTTCCGACCTGTCAGCACCCGGATCGACCTCCACAGATGAAAACCCCCCAGGGGAAGGATCCCTGGAGGGGTAAGGTCCAGCCGCATCCAGACCCCTCCTCCTCGCGGCGGACCCGCCGAACGATTTCGCCGCCGACTTTCCCGCTCGGGGGGGGCTTACTCCAGCCCTGCTGGCCTCACTCCTGGACGCCGACCCTCTGGACGTCCCTTCCATCCGGCTAGGAGACCCGGCCGCCGAGGTGCTAGGCCCGCGGTCCGCGGCCCTGGATTCATCCTGCCGAGGCCCCTCCCCGCGACAGGCCGCATGGTGAGAGGGGCCCGCGCGCTCCGGATCCAACCGGCGAACGGGCGAATCGGCCGACCCAGAGCTCCTGGAGCGGCCCGCCCGTGGAGCCACGCGGATGCTGGGGATTCCGTCCGGTAACCCCCCCAGCGGGAGCGTTGCGGCGCTTGGCGGGGGGCCCGACGGGGCCCGAGTAGCGGGATTCCTGGACGCGTGGCTCTTGGGGAGAGGTCAGGGGAAAAGCGCTCAGGCGGCTTGGACCGCCTAGCTCGCGCTGACTCTCTCCCCCTTGTCTGCGGACCCACCGCAGGTGGATCCATAATAGGCCCCAGGTTCTCCTGAACCCAGTCTCGCCCCCTGGAAGAGGCTTCGGCCCTGAGCTCCTCTAGCAGCTCCTGGATGCGGGACATGCTGGAAAATCACTAGGGGAAGTGTTACAGCAATGGGCGGGCTCTTTCTTTTTATATCGCCCTCCCTGCCCCTCCCCTGTTATCACGGCCAGTCCCCTGCCGTCTCTCTTTCCTTCCCAGTTTAACCCCCGTCATGCCCGCCCTCCGCCTATGGCATTCTTTTTCTTTGGCTCCGGGCTTTTCTGGAGAGGTGAGGAGGATTCTGGGACATTATCCAGTAACAGACAAGGGGTGTGTCTGGGTGGTGACTGTATCATTGTGTGTGTCAGGTTCCTATAAGGTGTCCAGATGTCACTGTCTATTTCTCCATGGAGGAGGGGGAGTATTTAGAAGGACACAAGGATCTCTACAAGGACGTCATGATGGACAATCAGCCGCCCCTCACATCACCGGGTAAGAGGAGACTTTATTGTAAAGGAGAGAGCAGTACGGGGGCTCCACCTAGATCCCCCATCATCTGATAAACACATAGAAACAATGTATTCAGTCAGTGTGTGTGTTTCCTACAGATGGATCCAGTAATGGGAACTAGTGTTGAGCAGAATATGCCATATTCGATTTCGCGATATATCTCGAATATATATTCGAATATTCGAGATATATTCGCTAAATTCGAATATTCGTGATATTTTATCGAAATTAAATGATTGCGATTTTTCGCTATTGCGAATGCGAAATAATTGCGATTTTTTGATAACTGCGGTAGGAGCACTCTGATTGGCTCAGAATATTCGTGATATTTTATCGAAATATCGCAACATGCGAATGCGATATTTATTGCGCAATTTCGAGAAATGCTGGAGGAGCGCTCTGATTGGCTCAGAATATTCGTGATATTTTATCGAAATATCGCAACATGCGAATGCGATATTTATTGCGCAATTTCGACAACAGCGCTAGAGCACTCTGATTGGCTCAGAATATTCGTGATATTTTACAATACAAAATAATTGCGAATATTCGGCAAATGCGGAAGGAGCACTCTGATTGGCTCAGAATATTCTTGATATTTTACAATACAAAATAATTGCGAATATTCGGCAAATGCGGAAGGAGCACTCTGATTGGCTCAGAATATTCTTGATATTTTACAATAGAAAATAAAAAGTGTTTTGCATTGGTGGTGATTCTTTACTCTATCCATCTGTCACAGCCGTTTGTCATCAAACACCTGAAGATTGAACACGTTCATGCTGCATGCTTTGGACTTTTTTTCACTTCACATATCAAAGACATTTTTATGAAAGATTATTTTTCTATTATTGGGACTATATTTCTTTATATATTTGTTTCACTGTGTATTCACAAGTTATTTGCGCTTGCTTATTTTATAATTTGCCCACATGTCTTGTCACTAGACATATTTTTTATTCTTGTAGAGCGACTCCATTTCTGTCTTGTATAATTAATTTATGTTGTATAACATTTTTGAGTTGCGGCTGTATTCTCCCTTTTTTAAGGTATGGCGCAATTTTTTTCCTTCTTACAAAAAAAAATAATATCAAACATACAAATATTCATAACATACACATACACAAAGCCCCCCCTTTTGCATCAGAGACAATCAGAGTTCTCCTACCACAGTTATCGAAAATTCACAATCATTTTTCGCATTCGCAATAGCGAAAAATCGCAATTTTTTTTTTTTCAATTTGGCAACATAAAGGATCTCCTCAGCTTAGGCTACTCGGCCCAGGGTCTCTAATCATACCAGCAATGCTTTTAGAACGTCGATAGGATGTGATCTGTTTTAAAAATCAAATTGAAAAAATGCGAATATTCGGAATTGCGAATATTCACCGCGAAATTCGAAATATAGCGCGATTTCTCGAATATGCTATATTCGAGTCGAATATTCGCAATGGCGAATATTCGTGAGCAACACTAATGGGAACCCACCAGAGAGAGTCCCCGTCCTCTGTATTCCCGGGATCCACACAGGAAGGTCACACCATCCCCCACCATCATCAGGTAGATGAGGAACAATCACTGATAGTATCATTAGGATCTGTACATTATCTGCATTGTTACCATTGATGTCATTTTTATTCTATATTCAGAGTGGAAACCTGAGAGATCCTAAAGTTGAGGTTAAAGAAGAGATAAAAGAGGAGGATGATGAGGATGGGGTGATGAAGGAAGGTCACACCACCCCCCACCATCATCAGGTAGATGAGGAACAATTATTGGTGGTTATGATTTATACATAAACATGTTTATTATAATGAATGTTTTATTATATATTCAGAGTGGAAACCTCGGGGATGATAATATTGATATTAAAGAAGAGTATAAAGAGGAGCATGAGGAGTATGGAGTGATGGAGGAGTTTTCAGAAGGACACAAGGATATGATGGAGCCACCTAATACCAGGAACCCACCAGAGAGATGTCCCCGTCCTCTGTATTCCCGGGATTCCACACAGGAAGGTCACACCATCCCCCACTGTTACAAGGTTGGTGGGGCGGAGCATCTAGAACATGGACTGGTGGAGATGATGTGTGGATTTTGTATGTAAGTTTATATCTTACAGATGATATTCTCTCTCATTCTCTTGGTTAGAGTGGAGATCCAATCGATATAGAATTTGAGGTGAAATCAGAAGAAGAAGAGACGTATGTGAGGGATGATCAGCAGTCTATGGAGGAGGATGGAATAACGGGGACATTTATAGAGGAGGACACTCCTACAGAGATCAGCACAGGTGGGTCATTAACACTAAATCCATTCCTCCACCCATACTGCTCACTGATTGGTCCAGAGTAGGGCGGGGACTGGGTGATATCGCCTGTAATCCCCTGGTCACTTTCCTGAGCTGTGTTCCCCGTCCTGTATTCCTGTTTTTCTCTCGGATAATCTTCCTTCTCTGTGCTGCAGACACAATTTATGTCTCTAGACTGGATTTATGGAGATTCTGGGGTCAGCTGGCAGCAAAATGTTGATTTTCACCATAGGGTTTGCTTGACCTAGACACCTGGGGTATGTACCTTGGGTCTTCTGCCCATGCCCGGGTCTAGTGAGATCTCTGACAGAACATTTCTCCCGGGTTACTTGTCTGTTATTTGCTGCTGTGCCAGGTGGAGGGATATGTCTGTATAGTCTCAGACCCAAGTCACTGAGTGCAGTCTCAGGAGGTGGGAGGCAGCGGTGTTGGACCTCTGCAACTTGTCTCCAGTAATCATTTCATCCGCCACTGATTACTGAACACCAATATTATGAGTCCTGACCCCTGCACTATATACTCTATGTTGTACATTACATACTCCTGAACCCTGCACTATATACTCTATGTTGTACATTACATACTCCTGAACCCTGCACTATATACTCTGTTGTACATTACATACTCCTGACTCCTGCACTATATAATCTATTGTATGTAACGAGGTCCCGGGCACCCTGAGGACTAATGATGACCTCCAGAGTTAGAGACAGCTGACATCCTTCTTTGTAGAGTGGGTTACGAGGCATGGTGGGTGTAATGCAAGATTGAAAGATAGGCACCAGTCATGTTTTGAATGCAAACAAGAGATTTATTGTCTCTGAACAAGAACGGTTGGAGATCCGGTTTAGGGCCAGGACACATTTGAGTAGATGCAATGACAATTGGCAGACTCCGAGACTTCTATAGGTAGACTGCTATACAGTGGAAGGCCTCCAGCCGGACACCACTTCTGTATAGGTAGGACTGCCGTCTCCTATGGTAACAAATCTTGTTACAGTCACTAACGCTAGTTCTACATAACTCTTGGTAACACAGAATAGTTCTCTTCTTCTCACACAGTCTCTCACTGCAGATCTTCTCTCCCTGAGCTCCGGTCTCTCACTAGTAGGGATGAGATTTATGTTCGGGTTGAACATGAGTTCCACCTAACATTGGCTGTTCGCCCGTTCATCGAAAAACAAACATTATGGGGCGTTCGCACCATATACGAGCGCCGCGTCACGCACCATAATGCACCGCGAGACTGCAGTGCATTGCTGTATGATGATTGGCCAAAGCATGCACTATGACCCGCATACTTTGGCCAATCCCAGCACAGTCATTCAAAGAGAGCCATAATTGGCCAAAGCAGGCTGCCTTTGGCCAATTATGGCTCAGGGGGACTAAGTCCACGCCCCACCTGCACATCGGCCCTGTGTAGTGTGTTGTTGGCGTGGACAGAGACAGAGTGTCATTTAGATTGAGCAGGCCGGTGATTCAGTTAGCTGCAGTGCATTTAATATATATATATACACACACACACACACACAGTCTCCTACATATATATATATATATATATATTGTAAGCTGGGGGATAGGTAGCAGGTACAAACACTCCCTGGGATGAGCAGGCACAGATACCAAGTCCATAATAAAAGTGACAAACAGTGGGGTGTTTATTGGTACTATATACAAAGTCTTTTTACAAGTGCTGTACAGTGTGCAGAAAAACAAAACAAAAGTAATTAAACAAAAGCATAGCTGTGTCCCGGCTCTAACTATACAATATGACGCCCTCACTACCAGGCTGAACAAACCTACAGCTTGTCAGCCTCCACATCGATTGCTTAACAGTTTTGTTTACCAACCTTCTTGCTCTCACAGACCAACTCTATCTGTGTGTCCCAGGGCAGAGCAAAGACTGTCTGCTCAGGTGAGCTTAAATTGGCCTGGGGGAGAGGGCCAACACCTGTACTGGATCAGAGATCCCTGAACGTATAAGAGAGGAGCCTGGGAGAGGTGTAAACCCCGAACAGGACTTTCCCAGGCTCTCTCTGGGACGCTCTGCTACACATCCTCCCCCCTTGTTTCAACCCCAGGGTTGGAACACCTGTAGCCCAACAGGAGTGAACACGGGACAGGGCATCTACATTCCCCATCTCCACACCCGGCCTGTGTTTTACCGTGAAGGAGTAATCCTGTAGGGCCAAAAACCACCAGTTCACCCGTCTATTCGTCTCCTTCTTTTGGGCCTTCCATTTCAGGGGAGCATGGTCAGTTCTCAACTCAAACTGGCGCCCCAACAAGTAGTACCTGAGTGCATCCACGGCCCACTTTATGCTGCTAAACACTCCTTTTCAATGACTGCATATTTTTTCTCATGGTCATTAAGCTTTCTGCTTAGGTACACGACAGGGTGCTCTTCCCCATTGTGTACCTGTCACAGTACTGCCCCGACACCTACATCAGAGGCATCCGTTTGAACCAAAAAGTCTTTGGTGAAATCGGGGGAGTATAGCACTGGCTGTGCACAAAGAGCCTTCTTCAGGACTTGGAAAGATTCTTCCGCTACTGGGGACCATTTCACCATTACGGAGTCTTTCCCTTTCGTAAGGTCTGTCAGTGGGGCAGCTATAGTTGCAAAATTTGGGATAAACCTTCTATAATACCCCGCAATGCCAAGAAAAACCCTGACCTGCTTTTTATTTGAAGGACGTGGCCACTCCTGGATGGCTTCTATTTTATTCACCTGGGGCTTTATGACACCACGGCCAATAGTGTAGCCAAAATACTTGGCTTCCTCTAGACCGATGCCACATTTTTTGGGATTTGCCGTAAATTCTTTGTTGAAGAGGGAATCAAGGACAGCCTGGACACGGGGCAAGTGAGACTCCCAGTCAGTGCTATGTACCACTATGTCATCTAGATAGGCTGCTGCATACTGTCGGTGAGGCCTTAGGGTCCTGTCCATAGCCCTCTGAAACGTTGCAGGGGCATTTTGCAACCCAAAAGGCATCCTCTTATATTGAAAGGATCCCTCCAGGGTTACAAATGCAGTCTTCTCTTTGGCGCTAGCAGTCAGGGGTATTTGCCAATACCCTTTTGTCAAGTCCAAAGTGGTCAGATAGCGAGCTTTGCCAAGTCGGTCTATAAGTTCGTCTACTCTGGGCATTGGGTACGTGTCAAACTTTGTCACTGCATTACGCTTCCTAAAGTCATTGCAGAACCTCCAAGTGCCATCCGGTTTTGGGACTAACACGATGGGGCTAGACCAGTCACTATTAGATTCCTCAATGACATCTAGCTCCAACATCCTTCTAACTTCATCACTGATGTCCTTTCCTCGCTTCAGGAATTTGGTACGGCTTGAGCTTGACACAGACCCCTGGTTCAGTAACAATATCATGCTGAACTGCTGAGGTCGTGCCAGGCAACTCTGAAAACTTCTCTCTATTCCTTATCAGGAACTCTCTAGCTTCCTGTTTTTGGGAATATGACAGGGTGTCTGGAATCGTGACCTCAGGGATCAGAGGGGACTCATTACCTTTAGGCGTTACAGGGAGGGACCTCGCAGTCAATGCCAGTCTATCCTTCCAGGGCTTTAACAGATTTATGTGGTAAATTTGTTCGGGCTTCCTTCTACCTGGTTGATACACCTTGTAATTGACCTCCCCAACTTTTTCAATTACTTCAAAGGGACCCTGCCACTTAGCCAGGAACTTGCTCTCAACAGTGGGGACCAATACGAGGACCCTGTCACCAGGTGAGAAAACACGGAGTTGGGCCCCCCTGTTGTATATTCTCTGTTGGGCTGCTTGGGCCTGCAGTAAGTGTTCCTTTACCACCGGCATGATTGCTGCAATCCTCTCCTGCATTTGAGCGATATGCTCAATGACACTTTTGTGGGGTGTCTGTTCCCCCTCCCAAGTTCCTTTGGCTATGTCTAAGAGTCCCCGAGGGTGTCTCCCATAAAGCAGCTCAAATGGAGAGTACCCCGCAGAGGACTGGGGAACCTCCCTGATGGCGAACATCAAGTACGGTATCAGGAAGTCCCAGTTTCTCCCATCCTTGTCCACAACCTTCTTTAACATACTCTTTAATGTCTTATTGAAGCATTCCACCAAGCCATCCATTTGAGGATGATACACAGAGGTTCGCAACTGCGTCACCTTAAATAACTTGCACAGCTCCCTAGTCATTCGTGACATAAACGGGGTACCCTGGTCTGTAAGGATTTCTTTAGGGATGCCAACCCGACTGAACACCATAAACAGCTCTTTGCAATGTTTTTAGCAGACGCGGCGCGTAATGGAACGGCCTCAGGGTAACGGGTAGCGTAATCCATAATCACGAGGATATGCTGATGACCACGGGCAGATTTGGGGAGCGGACCCACAAGGTCCATGGCAATCCTTTCAAAGGGAGCTTCAATAATGGGCAAGGGCACTAAAGGACTTCGGAAATGGGGCTGCGGGGCTGACATCTGACACACAGGACAGGATTGACAATAATTCTCAATATTTTTCTGTATCCCAGGCCAGTAAAACCTGCGCAACACTCTTTCAGTGGTTTTCTCAACCCCTAAATGGCCTCCTAGCAAGTGCCTATGAGCAAGTTCCAACACCACCCGCCTATATGGCTTAGGGACCACCAACTGCTCAACCACTTCATCATTCATTTTACATACACGATACAGTAAATCCTCATTGCTGCAGAAATAAGGAAATCAGGGCCTGTCCCCTGGTTCAACAGGTACATCATTAATCACCATTACATTTTCCCAGGTCCTGGTGAGGGTAGGGTCTTTTCTCTGCTCAGTACCAACATTTTCCTTGTGCACATTAAGGTCAGCAAACTCCAACGTAGGCTCAGAGTCAGCAGATGGCTGTCCGGCTCTACTGGTTGTGAGGACTTCCTCAGGCTCCTCCAGCTCTCCTGCCATAACTGAGAAAGGAAAGCTCGGAGAGCCCCGAGATGAGTCCCCTGAACCCACAATATCAGAAGTAGCCAGGAGTTCTGGCTCTACGACTGATTCAGGTACTGCGATCGGGTCGGGACGATCCCACAGTTCCCAAAACGTAGGAAAGTCCCTACCAATGATGGCCTCATGCACCAAGTGGGGCACAAGTCCGACCGCATGGGACACCGTACCTAAGCCAGTTTTAAACTGAACAGTGGCTATAGGATACTCCCGGGAATGGCCATTTCATGAAGATTCACAGTTTCAACCAACTCAGCTGTAACCAAAGTAACTAGACTTCCAGAGTCCAGCAAGGCCGTAATAGGCTTATTATTAACAGTCATTTGACACATGTGTTTCCCCACATTTAGCGCTGCAGCGCATGAAACAGCAGCAAACATAGACTGCCTTCTAATGGACGGATCACACTGCATTGGCTCATCAGTCAATGGACAGTTTGCTGCAACATGTCCCAGTTCTTGGCAATGAAAACACCTGATGTTTCCCCAGTTCGGTTTGCTGACAGGCAGTGGTTTCCCTTGTTTGGGACGCCAAACTTCAGTCCTGGCACCAAAAATCCTCCCCCCTACTTCCTTGCCATGCTTACCACCCACTTCCCCTAAAACAGTCTTACCAGTTGCCTGGGGAGACCGTGGCTTTGGGTGGAAAGTCTGTGCGGCTGTTGGGGTGGTGACCAGGTTCTAAGCAGCAAAGTACCTCTCAACGAGTTCCACCAGGTTATCTGCCGAATTGGGGTCTCCTTGACTCACCCACTTCTGCAGGGAGATTGGCAGTGACCTCAGGAACTGGTCCATGACCACACGCTCCACTATTTGTGGCGCAGACAGGGACTCCGGCTGTAGCCATATTCGCACCAGGTGGATTAGATCGAACATCTGCGATCTTGGGGGCCTCTCAACTTGGAAGAACCAGCTGTGGACCCGCTGTGCTCGAACGGCCAAGGTGACTCCGAGTCACACCAGAATTTCCTGCTTGACCTTCTCATAGTCTACCGCTTCTGCCGACTCCAGATCCTACTATAGTAGTACTATCCTACTATAGGCCTTCTGCGATTCACCAGACAGTAAGGGGGCGATCAGTCCTGCCCACTTGGTTTTAGGCCAACCTTCCCTCCAGCGGCCTGTTCAAATGTTAGTAGGAAGGCCTCTGGATCATCATCCGTAGTCATCTTGGACAGAAAGCGAGCCACATGGATGGCTGAAGGCTTGCTTCCAATATCCTTGATTTCCGCAGGTGCCCACTGTGCTAGCATTTCTGCAACCTTAGTCAGGGTTTTCCTATCCGCTTCTGCAGCAGTGGCAAGCTGTTCAAACAGCCTCTGCGATTTCTCCGGTACAGCACCAATCTGCCACTGCGATTGCTCTTGTGCAGCACTAATCGTTGGTACAGGGCCTTTGTTTGCTCCTGTGCAATAGCATTGGCTTGCTGCAGTGCAGCATTGGATAACACCATTTGTTTGAGGATTTCCTCCATCTTGTCACTTTAGGTACTGGCCTTTTAAATAGTAACTTACTACTGCTGGTCGCAGCCTCCACCATATGTAAGCTGGGGGATAGGTAGCAGGTACAAAAGCTCCCTGGGATGAGCAGGCACAGATACCAAGTCCATAATATAAGTGACAAACAGTGGGGTGTTTATTGGTGCTATATACAAAGTCTTTTTACAGGTGCTGTACAGTGTGCAGAAAAACAAAAGTAATTAAACAAAAGCCTATCCGTGTCCCGGCTCTAACTATACAATATGCACGCCCTCACTACCAGGCTGAACAAACCTACAGCTTGTCAGCTTCCACATCGATTGCTTAACAGTTTTGTTTACCAACCTTCTTGCTCTCACAGACCAACTCTATCTGTGTGTCCCAGGGCAGAGCAAAGGTGTCTGCTCAGGTGAGCTTAAATTGGCCTGGGGGAGAGGGCCAACACCTGTACTGGATCAGAGATCCCTGAACGTATAAGAGAGGAGCCTGGGAGAGGTGTAAACCCCGAACAGGACTTTCCCAGGCTCTCTCTGGGACGCTCTGCTACAATATATATATATATATATATATATATATATATATATATATATATATATATATATATATATATCTCCACTGCATCCAGTGTAGCCAAGCCTATATCTGACTGCAGGCCATTCCTGGCATACTTTTTCTAATAAACTAAAGGCTCTGATGATGGCTCCCAGGTTGAGGAAGGGAGTAACGTGAGCCTAGTGAGAGGGGGTGCCCAAGAAGGACAAGAAACTGGCAGTCATGTTTCCCCAGCTGCATCATACTGCCAAGTTTGCTCCAGTGAGGAGGAGGGAGAGGATGATGAGGTCACTGACTCTACTTGGGTGCCTGATAGAAGAGAGGAGGAGGAGGAACATCTCCAATGAGGCAGAATGCCCTCCAGGTGGCAGCTTAAGGGCAGCCACCCTATTTCATCACACCACAGAGCTAAGCATGTGCAGGGCGCTGCTGACTCCCCGCGTATTTTGAAAAGTTCTTTGGTGTGGGCCTTTTTTGACACGTGCAGCAGATCGCACCGTTGCTGTTTGTAACATATGTCTGAAGCGTGTCAAGTGTGGCCAAAACAGCAGCCGCTTGGGCAACACATATGTCGACCTCCCATGCAGTCCGTTGGCAACAGCACTTAAAAGGCCCACATGAAAGAAGAAGACAGACCTCTCCTTGCTTCTCATCAGCTGGGATCTCCAACCCCACTATACCTTCAGTCCTCTCAGAAACCTGCACTGAGAGGAATGAAGGTGTAGAATTAGGTGTCCCAAGTACTTGTGGGAAATCTGCTAGCGGTACACCAACATCCGATTTGTAGCAGGCAAATTTCCCTACCCATGTTGCTCAATCGTAGAAAGAAATTTGGTCCTAGCCATCCACATGCTCAGCGTCTGAATGCTAGCTTGGCTAAATTGCTAGCACTGCAACTGCTGCCTTTCCAGCTGGTAGACTCTGCCCCCTTTTGTGAATTTGTGGAATGTGCGGTACCTCAGTGGCAGGTTCCCAAACGCCATTTCTTTTCACGGAAGACCATTCCGGTTCTCTACCAGCATGTGGAAGGCAATGTCTTGGCCTCGTTGGACAGGGCGGTCAGCAGTAAGGTGCATATTACCGCTGACTCATGGTCCAGCAGGCATGGACAGGGACGATGCCTTTCCTTCACGGTGCACTGGGTAACTCTGCTGGCAGCTGGGAAGGATGCAGGACAGGGTGCAGTATTGTTGGAGCTTGTTAGGCCACCACACCTGCAAAATGCTAGTGGTAGCTCTCTCCTCCACCCCCTCCTCTTCTTCCTCTATGGCCTCTTCCTCTGCAGATTTGTCCTCCTGAACCAGCAAAGCTCCATAGACGTTCAAGGGGCTACGCAAGCACTCGGGAAAAAGGATGCCATGCGGTGCTTAAGTTAGTCTGCTTAGGGGACAGGAGCCACACTGGGGCAGAGATTATGTCATCTGCAGGGGCAGGCTCAGAGGTGGTTGACGCCACGCCAGCTTCAGCCAGGAATGGTTGATCCATGTGCCCTGTTTTCAGGAACTTTCCCAGAACTTATCCACCCTTCGCAGAGGATGAAACATCTTTGAGAGGCCTTTCAGAAAGGTTTGTGCAATGCATTTCCAGAGCCTGGGAGGTTACAATTTCCTGGTGCTGGACAACGTGTTGCTGAGGCTTCGTCCAATTACAGAAAGAGCGGTGGAGAAGGTGGCCGTCTCACCGATGCCTTCAGACAATTCTTCAGTCCGCAGCCCCAAGGTCTGATCGGTTCCAGCAACCGTCGCCACCGTCTAAATTACATGGTGCAGGAATATCTAGGGGCAAGGTCAGACTTGGAGACCTTTCCAACAGAAAATCCTCTGGGTTACTGGGTCTTGAGGATGGTCCACTGGCCAGAGCTTGCACAATATGCAATTGAGCTACTGGCCTGTCCTGCATCCAGCATTCTTTCTGATCGCACATTCAGTGCTGCTGGAGGCTTTGTAACCGATCACAGAGTGCGCCTGTCCACAGACTGTTGATCGGCTCACCTTCATAAAAATGAATCAGTTTTGGATCACCAGCTACCAAGCACCTGATGCTGATGTAACCAATTGATTTTTCTATGGATGTGGGATCCCTTGAAGACTGCCTATGCTGAGTGACTATCCTATTATGCTGAGTGACTGTCCTAATCCTCCTAAATGTTCATGTTGATAGCTTCTAAGAATATTT